>NC_067401.1:16590269-16822769 GCF_016432865.1 Antechinus flavipes
GCCTCCAGCTTGCAGGGTCTCCGGGTGTCACGTGCACGTGTGTGTTTGCGTGTGTACACATGTACTCTAAGTGAAAAGGAGCCATACCAGAGCCTTGGGAACAACAAATAAATAGAAGGATCAAGAGCTTTAGCGAATGACGGAGAACCGCAGGAATGCTCCAGATTTTGTGAAGAAACGGGGAGGGACAGGCCAGTCACGTGTCAGTCACTTCTACCTCCCAGTTCTCAGAGAAAGCCGGGATTAACCTTTATACCTGCATCTCAGGCTCCGAAAGGAACCTGTTCTCTGGCGTTGAGCGGCTGAGTAACAAGGGCCAAGTTTCCTCGCTGAGAGAACCCTCCCCCCTGGCTGGAGCACTCGGAGGGACTCCTCCCTCCCCAGCCCCATCACCCACCGGCACCCTTGCTCCGGGTCATGGTGACCCCCATCCCAGTCAGGCCCAGAGATGCTCTGTGGGCCTCCCAGTCCGCGCGGGGGGGCTGTGGCTAAGGGTTCAAAGGGCAGCGGGCATGGGAGCCCTGACCGGGGCCTGATGCTGCTCCTCTGCTGTGTGAGACACCGCGAATATGGCTCCTTCCCCACATGCCCTGATTCAGTGAGAGCCGCGGACTGTGCCGGGCTTTAGGCTTGAGAGCTTGCCTCCCCTGCTCCAACCAAGAGCTCTGCCCTTCTTATCTCCAGGACTGGTGGTTTTCTTCACCCCGAGACATTCAGAGCCACAATGCTCCTGGAGCTATGCCCCCCCCCCCCCCAGAATTCCCCTGACCCTCCCTGATGAGGAGACTCGGGGTCTTTCCCCTTCTTCCTACTTGTGGGTTTCCAGCATTACGGGCCATTAGGGTTGGGTGAGCCCCCCCCCCACTAGGTCCAAGACTGCCCCTCCCTCCACGCACAGAGATCCCAGAGATCTCTGGCTCTCTCCTCAAGGAGGCCTAGGCCATCTTCTTGCTCCGCCTCCCTGTGTGACCCGAGGAAGGCCTTCCCTGCTCTGGCCTAGATGGGGTCAAAGGTTCTGAAATTTGGTGGCTCCTCCCTCCCGTCTTCATGGCTGAATACCAGGACCCCCCAAGGCTCAGCCTCTGGCCCCCTGACCCTGCCTTGCTTGCTGGGTCTCAGGACTCCAGGGCTCTCCGGTGGCCTCGTCTCCCCCAGGACTCTCTTCCTAGATCTCCCCCCGCCTCGGGCACGTCTCCCTGGGCACGGCCATGTGATTCACACTCAGCAAGTGCCAAAGCTGCCTCCCTGCCCGGCCCGGCCTTCCTCAGGCTTTTTTCTCCATCACAACCAGGTTAGGCTACAAGGAACATTAGAACGAACGAACGAATGAATGAAAAAGATGTAAGCTCTTGCTACAGGCTGCGTGTAAATACAAGATTTGCTTCAGAGACAGCGTGAAAAAGGGAGACTGTGTTACACAACGTGCACACGCACGAGCACACACGTGCACATGCGTGTATTTATGCATGCACCGTACATCCACACTATCTGTGCCGGGGCCCGGGTGGTTGGGATGGGGAAGTCATGGGGATGGCGAGGAGAGGGCAGGGGCTTGTTATGGCCACCATGGAACGGTGGTATTGAGCTGTCCCAGTTCTTAGAGAAAGTTGGGCAAGATGGGGATTAGAGTTTTACCGGCTCCATTAAAAGAATGAGGCAGAGCTCGGAACCGAGGGCACCCAATAATTAAAGGTCCCTCGAAGGATCTGAGATCCCCTCTCCTCCTCGGGCCTTATGGATTAAATGTCCAGTCATTCAAGAGCATCCACACCAAACACAGAAGGATTCTTTTGATTGACACGTGACACACCAGCTGAAATAAGCAGGATCTCAAGGTGGGGAAGCGAGGATGTTTCCCCACAAGATGGAAGGCTTCTCCTGGGCTGGGCAGGAGGGTACAGCTACCACACAATCACTCCCCGTGCCAGGGCTCAGGCCGGGCGCTGCGTGTGGAAGGAGCCCGAGCTCCCTGGCTCCGAGCTTGCCTTCTCTGGGGTGAGCCGGCACGCCCCCGACCAGGGAGCCACACGAGGTTCAGAGCAGCTGTGGGGATCAGGATAGGCTTCCTGGAGGAGGTGGGACTGATGAGCACGAAAGATGGAGGAGGCTAACGAAGAAAGACGGGGCACTGAAAAGCACAGAGATGGCCTGAGCAGTCGTGGAAGGGGGCTGTGGAAAGCCAAGGGTGGGGAGTAGGAAGGCCGTGTGGAGGGGACTGCCATGAGCTAAATTTGGAAAGGTCAGGCGAGAAGGGCTGGGCATTGTGCTTTTCCTGGAGATTGCCACAGAACATTCTCAGGCAGAGGGAGACGGTCCTGCTTTCCAGAGACTATTTTAGAGGGACTGGAAGGGAAGGGGGTGGGGAGACCCATTAGCAAGCTCTCAGTCCAGGCAGGAGATGAGGGCCTGGATTAGGGTGGGAGGCTGTGAGAGTGGGGAGGAGGGAGAGGTTGGGGAGATGTGGGGGTGGAAGGGATCATTTGGATCTGGGGATGGAGGATGAGAAAGAAGGAAAAGTCCACAACGATTCTGAGCTCCTGAATTTGAGAGACTGGAACGGCCGTGGGGCCCTCCCAAGAAATGTGGGAGTTTGGAGGACGGTGGGATTTGGTTGGAGGGGACAAGGAGGTGGGATGTTCTAATGTTGGGCATGTTGTCTGAGACATCTAAGGGACAGTCGGATGGAAATACCCAATAGGCAGCTGGTGATACAGGATTGAGCCTCAGGAGAAAGATGAAGGCTGGAGATGTAGAATAAGAGTCATCTATATATAGATCACTGAGAGACAGATTCTTTTCCGTTCCCCTTTTCCCTTCCTCCTTTCCCTTTTCTTCTCCTTTCCTCCTTTTCCTTCCCTTTTTCCTTTCCCTTTCTTTCACTTCCCTTCTCTTCCTTTCCCCTTCCTCCTTTCCTTTTCCTTCTCTCCCCTTCTTTTTCCTCTTCCTTCCCTTTCTTCCTCCTTTTTCTTTCCCTTCTCTTCCCTTCCTTTACCTTTCCTCCCTTTTTCTTCTCTTCCCTTACTTTCCTTTTTATTTTCCCTTCCCTTTCCCTTTTGAGCACAGTAGAATAGTTTAGAGGGACAAGTGAAGAGACCAGAAGGCAGAAGTTCAGTTGGCAGGCTGTGGGAAATTCAGTGGATTCCCATCTCTGGAGGATTGTCCCCTGAGGAGGCTTTATGTCCTTAGGCCACAAGGTTCACTCCTGGCTGCAGATGCTGCTGCTGTTTCTTGGAGGTCCTGAGTGGGGTCTGTCTGCTGCTGCTGGTGACCGTCCTCATCACCCTACTCAGGTATTTCCTAGGTAAGGAGCACAGCGGGGCTCAAAGTGGGGGACGTCAGTGTAAGGGGAAGGTGGCTAGAGCTGAAAAAGGCGCCCCTTTGGGCCTTCTGTGGCCCCGTGGCTGTGAATCTGGTGTCCCTGACCTTTGGTATGGAGGGTCAGGATTTGGAATTGAGGGTTTAGCGCTGGGAGTGGGGCTTTGGTGTCTGTGGTTGGGGACCCAGTGCCGGGCAGGTTTGGGAGATGGGGTCTCAGAATCGGAGCTCCTGGCTCAGTCCCCCGCTGCTCATGTTCCTCAGAGAGCTCCCTCAGAGAACAACAGGGCGTGAGAGTGGGGGGAAAGAATGGAGACCTTCAGCTCCCCACCTTAGACTCCCGGGTATAGACCTCAGATCACTTTCCCTGGCCTTTCTCCTTGACCAAAGCCCTGTGATTTCTTTCACAGAGTTTCCTGCCATCATGGAAGGATTTAGCTTTCTCCAAAGTGCCAACGGCACCTCTGTCCCTAGGGACTCCTGAGCCTAGAAGGGGACAGCAGGCAGCTGTCTCTGGAGCTGGACCAGCAGCCCCTTCCCCGCCGCAGACAGCAGGCTCACAGGAGAGCCAGATCCTGTCCCCAACAGCGACCTCGGTGCCTCCGCGGTCCCTGGACTTTTGCCATTCACACATGCTATCCATCAAGCCAGAGCTGTGGGGCAAGGATACGCTGAGTTTGACGGCCTGTGTGATGGCCTGGCCGTGGGGCCCAGACTCTGCTTCTTACTGGATGACCCTGATGAAGCAATTTTGTTTCTGAGCCTTGGTTTCCTACTCTGTGGAATAAGGGAAGAGGGCTCGATGGATCAGACCACGCTGTGATTTTCTGCTATCAGGCACGGGCCATGAGGGCTAAGCTAAGCAGGCCTAGGAGAGTGAAAATCAGAGGCCTTCCTGAGGGACTGGGCAGCCACAAACATTAAGGGCCTACTATGTGCCAGGGATTGTACCAAGGTCTACCTTTGGGCTTTAGGAATAACGCTCCAACCATCCTACAATCCGGCTTGGACTCTAATGATACAGGGAACTTAGAAACCCAGGAATTGGGTCCTCGATGCCCTGGAGATTCAAGGGCCAAGGGAACCGTCAAAGCAGAGCAGTGGTCACCAGCCAGGTGTCCGGGCTCTGTGCTGGCCCCAGTGCCAGGGAGACGCTTGTGTTTCCCAAGTGGATGTCAGGGTCCCCTAAAGTCCTTCTGGCCTAGAGGGAGGGGGAGGAAGCTGGGGTCTTCTGGGACTGTACCCCAAGCTCCTGCATCTCCCTTCCAAGCCTTGGCCACGGTCTGGCATCCTCGCTCCTGTGTCCATGACGCTCGCCACCACCACAACGTCCCAAGCCTGTTCCCCACCACTTTGACCCACCCTTCCATCTTTTTTCTTTTCCCCCCATCAGAGGCTCCTGAGCCCTGCCTGACTGGTGCCTCCTGGCAATTCCTTGCAGATCTGAAATAGTGGAAGGGAAAAGAACTGGGGGGAATCACTTCTCCTTACTCTAGAACCTGTTCTGTAAGCCACAGGTTCTACAGTCCTGCTCTCAGGGAGCCCCTGGTTTGAGGGGGGCCTTTAGGGAGACAGTGCCTGGCACTTTATTAATAAAGGACACACGTTGCTGGCTCCTGTCTTGATAGGAGGAAGGCCCAAAGGCCAGTCTCCAGATGATGCCAAAGCCAGAAACAATCTAGCAATAGTCTCCCGCCACAAGTCACTGAACACATTTTGGAACTAACCCTTAGCCCTAGAGCCAGATGGGAGCAGCCCTCCATTGTCGAGGGCATTCATGGCCGTCTTGCCCATTTGCTCAAGCGCTTTCAGACTGGTATGATTAAGAGCAGGTTGTTTTCTTCTCCACCAGGCTGGAGTGTGACGCACTCTGCTAGACACCAGGGTTGGCTGAGCAGAACCTCTTCCTACGTTTAACAATTGGGTTGGTCCAGGTGGTCAACTTCCTCAAACTGGGCTGACCAAGCATCGGCCACAAAGGCAAACACGTCAGGACGTTCAGAACTTAAAGGTAGCAGACTTCCAAAAATGGAAGAAAAGGGATCATTCTCCCTCCTCCCATTTTCTGTGAATCTGCTTTCCCAAAAAAATCAACAGCAGAGATGAGATCAGACACTTCAGTTCTCAAGTGATTCTGAAGCAATAGGAAGCGTTGGGACGACTGGGAAGGGAGATGGAGGGAAAACATTAGTCATGTGATCAAGGTCATTCCTACCTGAACGGTTTTTGAAAACTCCCCTTGGTCAATTGAAGACAAAAATGGTAAACAAGGGGTGGTCTGTGGGAAACAGGGATACCCATGCGCTGTTGGGAGAGCTATGTGAGCTGGCCCGTTTTGGAAAATTTGAAATTATACTAGACTTATACTTCCAGGTAGCCAAAGACAGAGGTGATAGCTTGACACGGTGCCTGGCACATAGTGGGCACACAGAAATATATCAGCATCTATTTCCCTTCTCTCATTCAGTGAGCCCTGGCAAAGGAGAGGAAAAGGAAGTAAGGTTGATTGCCCAAAGGCAGAGTAAAATTGGTGTACAAATGTGATAGAATATTGCGTCAGAATTAATCTGAGAAATCTGGAGAGGTTTGGTTAGATTTTCAAGCAAGCAAAACCAGGAGAATGATGTCACGTCCACAGTAATGTCAAGAAAACCAATGCTGAAAAGCTTCAAAACTGGGATCTAAGTCAGGGACTGGTGCTGGCTGGGAAAGCGTCCCTCAGTAGAGAGAAGGAACAGACATTTCACAAGGGGCCAAAGGGTTGAGTTGCTTCATTCTAATTATTTGTTACAAGGGAAGGTTCTCCTGGGGGCAAATGGGCACATGATGTGGTTTAAAAAGCATCAATACAATAAAGGAGAAAAAGTTTCACTCTTTTCACTCCAAAGTACTTTCTTGTTCCCAAGTCCAATCTTTTCCCACTCCTAAACCGGCATCATTCTTGGTTATGGGGTATTAAGGGTGAGAAGGGGACAACCTCTTTCATAGGATGTTTCCTGCCCCCCCCCCCCAGAATGGGTCAATCTGTTTCTCTAGGGGCCCCTAACCCACCCACAAGCCCCCACTAATATTTCTTTTTTGGAGAGCCCTTCCTTGGCAGGGGTTGGGCCTTTCCTTATTATTCTACTCTAGGAGGAAGTAGCCCCATACACAACTAGATCCAGAAAGTCTCCACGCTGAGCCAGATTCAGGGAAACTGGTTTCTTCTCCCCATCATGGCTACTCTCCACATCATCTCTATCAATGCAGCCATCAGCCCATGAAGGAACGCAGATGGGGATGACCAGGAACCCATCCCAGCTCATCAGGCTTGAGTCAGAGGTCCACCCATAGCCCTCTTTCACATATCTTGGTAGACCAGGAGGACAGAACCCACAGCAAGATGGGGATGGAAGGTCCTCTTTTCCTTTGGCAGGAGCTCAGTTATCAGCCTCCACTGCCTAATTTCAACCCTTTTAAGTTTGTAGTTTCGTCTCTCTACCTCTCCCCTCCAACAAGTCTGAATTAATCAAAGGAAAGAAAAGTGCCCTACACGGATCTCTGCTATTCTCAGTCTTTCCCTGAAGATAAAACTGCAGTTAGCAAAGCCTCGAGCCAACCAAGAACCATCCATTGCCTTCTTAGGGTTGTGGCCTTTACTGGTACTGGTGCAGTATTGGTGCCAGTCCCGCCCACAGCAGCCTCCACTCTCCAAGTCCTGTCAAAGCAGGCTGTGTCCACTGGACGGAGCTCAGTGTCCCAGCCCTCTTCTCTACTAAAAAACAAAGCAAGTGTCAAGTACTTGTGTTGGATCTTTACATTTTTAATAAAAAATAATTAACACAGTACATTGGTCCAAACTCCCAGGGATCATGCTTTACTATAAAATTTATGTTGACCCAGCTCATTAGCTCCAGGCCAGAAGAGGTTGGGAGAACATGGTGTGGTGATCTGGGGAATGAAGGGCAAAGTACACACATACACACACACACACACGGGCTATTACACAAAACATCAAAGAGGAAAGCTAACGAGAAGCAGCCAGTGGCCACACAGGAGTTTCAGCCCAGAGGGGACAGGTTGCTGTGGTGGCTTGACCCACGAAGTCTCCTTGTGGAAAGGGCAAGGACTCAGACGTGGTGAGTCGAGGCTGCTCTCCTCGAGAGTCCGTCATTGCATCTGGACCCTTGACCCCTCCGTGGGCGCTGAGATTGCGCTGTCGCCCAGGATCGGCTGCCCTGGCCCTTGGCAGACTGGAGGCTGTGGCGGGCAGCTCCCCTGGGAAGGGCAGGAGACAGCGGGGTAGAAGTTAGAGGAGGCAGGAGCAAAGCCGAAGGGGTTCTGCACATAAAACTGGCCAGAAGCTGGGTGGTAGGGAGGTGGGGCAGGTGGGCTCCTAGGTTCATTGTTTGGCCAGGATGCCAATCTCTGGCTGTTGTCATGTTGCTGCATCTGAATGACCTGGAGGGTCGGCATGGGGTAAGAGTGATAATTCTGTGTAGGGTAGGATCCTGGGACTGGATTAATCCTAAAATGGGCCAAGAGAAAGAAGTAGTCATTACATTTGACATTGATAAGTACAAACAGCTCCAAAAAGAAAAGGGGAAAAAACCCTTCAGTACTAGTATATATATTTGGGCTTAATACACACATACATACATATATATATGCTAGTACCCAAGGGCTTTTTACGTAACTATATAGACCTAGATATACATAAATATATCTATGTCTATATAATGGTTTGCTGAAAACAGTTATAGTCAGTTTTAGTGACTACTCATTGCCAAATGTAGAGAACAGGTGGTCTCCATAAGGGGAGAGAGGCCCAGAGAAGGTAACGACTTCCTCAAGATCCCATTAATCTGTGGGGGAGCTAGCAGGTCCATGACTAAGTTGACGAGCCCCAATACCTTCTGAGGGTCGAAAATGATCTGAGGCCCTTCGGAGGCTCAACCTACTCATGTGCAGCCAGAGTTTCCGGTTGTGGAAAAAGGAGCAGCAGGAACAAAAATTCAGCTACAAACCTAAATGGAGCTGGCCATTTTTATGCTCTCTTCCCTCCAGGGCCATTCCTAGAGTTAGGAACCAGAAGTAAAATGGACAAGTCTGCTCTGTTCTTCTTATTCTCCTCCCCAGCCCCCAGAGAGAGATGGTCTCATGGTTCACAGCCAGGAAAAGGGCTCGAGGAGCTGCCAAAGCCCCTTGGGGAATGAGGCGTCCCGACCTCAGCCAGGGCCTCAGAGTCCAAGGTCCACTAGTGGGCCATGCGCCCCCCAGTGGCTCACAATGGCGGGCTTACAAGGGGCACCCACTTGGCTCTTCTGGCAGGATTTGAAAAAAGGATTGTTGCTGGGGAGAGACAGAAGAAACAGTCTCCACATATTCTAGTCTAGAGAGGATCCAAACAGAGAAGGAAGCGGTTGGGAAATCATTGTGTACCTTGTCCCCACTCCTTGATGTCTGCATTGCTGAGCAACTCACCTGCCTTTGAAACCCACTCCTGCTGGTTCTCCTCCTCAGCCAGCCCAGCCTGGCTGGAGGGGCTGGAGGCAGTTTCAGAGACATCCCAAACCTCACGCTGGCCTTCTCCTGCTTCGTCCACCCAACATGTGTTTCGGATCACACGCAAGCACTTCTGAATTCCCCCCTTTTCATCCCAGGATAATGCCAGGAAACTCATCCGAGACTAAGACATCCTTGCCCAGGTTTCCAAAGACCCCATCCCAGGGCTGGGCCCCGATTCTCCATCCATTTCCCCTCCCCTAGCCAGAGGTCACAGCCTACCACACCCAGGAAAGCCGGGACCCCAGCAGTCCCTCTAGGAAAAGCGGGGCAAGTCAGGTACTTACTTCCTGGTCTGGATAGCTCTTCTTTCAACTGAAGATCCTGAAACATAGTTGAGCACCGTGGCCCGCCTCAACAGACTGAAGGGGAACTTGTGATCGAGTTTCAGTGCAACTGACTCGGAGAGATCAAGGCACGAGCAGTACCCAAGACCATCTGAGCAGCGGGTTAAGAACAATGGAAGCACCTCGTGGAGGCTCTAAAATGCTCCCCAGCCCAGGCCTCACTGATTCCGGGTTTTCAAGTTTACTGAAAAAGCAGATCGAGGGCTAAGCCATGCCAGGAGTTCAGATGTCACCCGATTCTCACCATCCCCTGGCGCCTCAGGAGCTCCTTTAAGACTTATTTACCATGTTTGTCCAGTGATCTCCATGGCACACAATGCGATTACAGATCTTTGGACAGCTTGGCTAACAAAGTGTTACGAATCCTGAGTCACAAAGCACTGTCTCCTCTCAATAGTAACTGGCCCTCTAAGAGCTGACACGGGATGGAGCAGGGTTCTCCAACAACCCTACTCAGTGTGGCTCACAATGGCCCATCAACGTGGCTGGGTCCAATACCCTCTCACCAGATCATACCATGAAGCCATTAGATGAAAGAATCACTAAGCAAAGGTGAAACAGGAAAGTACCCACTGCTTTCCAAAGGGCCCTGAAATTCTTCTTTTTAATTTTTTTTTTTTTTTTTTTTGCTGAGACAATTGGGGTTAAGTGACTTGCCCAGGGTCACACCTAGGAAGTGTTAAGTGTCTGAGGTTGGATTAGATCTCAGGTCCTCCTGACTCCAGGGCCAGCACTCTATCCACTTCACCCTCTAGCTGCCCCCAAACTCTTCCATCTTTAAGCAGTCTTGAACCATTCCAGAATGAACCAGAACCTCCTCTGGATGCTGACCAGGGAGGTGCTCCTCTGAACTCGCAGCTGGTCGACAAGATGCTGCTGCTAGCTACCATGTGTATTTTTAAAATGTTTTGTTGATAGAGAATAAACTTTCCAATGATTCTCATTACTCATTAATATGCATCAGCTCTTTCCAATTACCTAGGAAATAGTGCCTAAAGGCTCAGCATTGTAGGCCTTCCCCAAAGGCTTCCAGAAAAAGCTTCTCGGTTTCCCTTCCTCTTAGCCCCTCCTGCCAAATCACACAGCTCACAGTCCCTGGCACTTGCCTTGACCTTCCCACTTGTACAATTTCTGAGGCTTGAGGTTGCACCTGCTCTCTCTTTTCCATTTCTACAGCTAGAAATGTGCTTTCTCTGCTTTTTCCCTTCTCAGGTCTCTCAGAATGCCATTTCTTTCTCCCAAATCCTCCAGACAGGGCCTAGACCTGAGATGGAGTGCTTCCAGATGAAGATCAGGCTGCTAACTTCTCTGCAACTTTCATGGCTGAGCATCTCAATATGATGATGAAAATAGCTGATTTTGTGTAAACTGTTTGCAAGTTATTTCTACCTTCTGTATCTACTATGACATATTTAACATGTATAGGACTGCTTGCCATCTGGGGGAGGGGGTGGAGGGAGGGAGGGAAAAATCAGAACAGAAGTGAGTGCAAGGGATAATGCTGTAAAAAATTATCCTGTCATGGGTTCTGTCAATAAAAAGTTATTAAAAAAAGAAAGAAAAAAAAATAGCTGATTTTGAAACCTCAAAGGATTCCCATAGCATCCTTGGGGAACAACTGGCCTCCATGAAGATCCTTTTCCTAACCAGTCCTTCTTTTAGAGAGGAAAATTAAAGATCAGGAATAAATGACCTGAACATCATTTGGTTAGTTCAGTCAGGTTTCCCTAAGGGCATCTAGAGACAAAAAGAGAGGAATGGGGGAGATCTGGTCAAGTTGTCCTGCTAAGAGACTTCCTAGAAAGAAAAAAGGAACCAGCAGGGCATACTCTGTCCTTGACTGCACAATAAGCTCTGAAGAAGTGCAGTGTGGGGAAAGGCCTTGGAAAAAATAAGTTCATAGGAAGATCTCATCTCATTTTCTCTGGCAGAATGTCCCCTAATCTTTCTCTTGCTAATCACTTCCTCTATCCTTGAAACCTATAAATACACCCTTCTCCTCCATCTTTCAAAAATCTTCTTTTGGTCTGCCACCTCCTTTTCCTACTCAGTCAAATTTTTAGAAAAAGCAATTTATACTTGTTGCTTGTTAGCTTTTCTCTCATTTGCTCCCAGAAGGTTTGAAATTTTGCTCCCACCTTTTACTCAGTTCAAATTGCTTAAGTGAAGGTTACCAAGGATCTTTTCCCTCCCCAAACCAGTGCTTTTCTCAGGCCTTATCTGTTTCCCCTCCCCCCTTAACTGAATTTTTTTTACTTGTTAAATATCCCAATTACTTTTTGATCTGATGGGGAGGGGGAGAGTAATGGGAAAATAAGTCCCCTAGAAAGTTACAGACAATTCCAATTTAGGGAACTCCCAGCTAGCAAAGACCTTCTATCAAAGCAACTCTGTCATTGTTCTATAATTTATGGTCTTAGAGAACTGCCTAGGGTATTGAGAAATTATTTTGTGGAGGGTCACAGAGCCAACTTGTGGGAGAAAACGGAGCTGAGTGAGACCTTCCAGACTTTAAAAGCTAGACGTCTATCTTAATATTTCGTGTTGCCTTAAAAGAATTCAAATACTAAGTACAAGTAAAAGTAAAATGATTTTATGGCATTTACATTTTGTGTGAAGCCTTCTTCCTCAGCACCACTGTAAAATCCCATGACATCTGACTGTTAAAATGGTATGCAAGGAGTAAACAGGCCTGCTAAATATTTCTTATTAACTTATAATGACAAATATTAATACATTCATTATCGAAAGAAATAGTCTCTACTCATAATTTCTAGATTCTAAGCACTTACTGTTTACTGTATTGAAATTGTTTAAAAATTATTTTTGCATTTTCTGCCCCCTGTGCGGCTTCTACTCTGCCGACTCTCCTCTGTCTCTCAGACAAGCTCCTTTGAGGTCTGGGGCATCTAGGCTCTTCCTGTCTGGCCACTTTTTCTTTCTCCTTTTCTGGATCATCACTTGGATCTCAGCAGCTACTTGTAGGTGTGGAGGAAGGCTTTGTCCTGGCTCCTCTTCTCTCTTGACCTACTCTGTCATTTCATCAGCTCCCAAGGATTCAATTATCTTCTCCCTAGAAAAGACTCTCAGATCTAGGCAGCCAGCTCTGCAAAGCCACCTACCTAACAAACCCATCAAACTGCATGTTCCAGAAGAAGCTCAAACTCCATATGTCTAAAATAGAATTCATTTTAACTTTCCTAATTTCTGTTTTATTCTACCATTCTTCCAGTCCCCCAGCTTTGAAATCTCAGTGTCATCTTCAATCGTCTTCTTTCCAACCACATCCATCTAACTATAATTTTTTTCCTTTTATTTCCAATCCCATCACTAGCACCCCAATTTAGGTTACTCATCACCTCTCACTTGGATTTTCTGAACAGTTTCCGAAACAGTTTCCCTGGGATAAAGTCTCTCCTTTTGCAATTTACACCCCTCATCCTAGGGACTTCAACTACTCCCTCAAATATCCTAACTTTCCAATTCAATCATAACTCATTTCCCATGACCCACTCCTTCAGCCTACTACAACTTGCCAGAGATGGCAAACTGCATCCATAAATATTCACATTCATGTCTCTGAAATTCCTTTATCTAATTGCATTATTCTACTTTTCCCTCTCAACCGTAAACCCTGTGCTCGTTACTCACAACTCTGTGGTCCCCGTAGTCCTCAGTCCTCAAGGTCGCTCTTGGCTTTGACTTCTCTCCATATGTCTACATGTAACTCAATCTGGAGAAACTGACAAATCTATGCTAATGGTCCACCAACACTGACATGACAAAACCTGAACGAGGCAATCCTTTTACACCTCCCTACTCAGTTCAGTACTTTCCCCACTAGAGTATTTTTTGAAATCCTTTCACCCCTTCTCAAACCTTCCATGGTTCTCTCTTCTCCCATTCTTTTCACCTCACCTCACTCACGTCTCCTCATTGTCCCCAAGGGGACTTTCCCCTTGTCAAGGCAAGCAATCCCAATCTATTCAGTCTTCTCCAGTAAATCACCCTTTCCATGTCTACTTTCCAGTACTCCTTGTCTGCTGATTGCTTCCTTGTTTACAAGTATGCTCAATTTTCCCCATCTTTGAAACACCTGCATTTGGTCCACTCGTCCCCATTATTTCTCTCCTTTTTGCAGCTAAATTCTTTGCAAAGGCCAACTACAATAGGTGCCTTCACTTCCTTTCTTCTCATTCTCTTTGTAACTCTCTGGCTTCTGATCTCATTAACCTCTTTCTACTATTCCTCATCGCTATTCTTCCCAAAGTTTTTATTTTATTTTTAAGAGACTCTTTTATTATTAAGAAATTTAACAATCTTAATCAAATCCAATGGCCTTTTCTCTGAAGCTTTTTTCTGCCAAGAGCCATTTGGATATTTATTACATCATTTGCAGGCCACACAAAATCATCAATTTATAGAACTCAAGCAGTGCGAGGTGTTTGTACCCAGCTTTCACTTCATCTTGGCAGGGCCAAACCCAATGATATTCCTCACCCCTGCTCTATGATCTCTGACATGGTCAGTTATCCTTTTTCTTGACACTCTTCTTTCTGGGTTTCCATGGCACCACGCCCTCCTGATTCTCCTCTCCTGTCTAAGTCACACCCATGAACCTGGAGAATTCCCAGGGCTTTCTTACGGGCCCTTTTTCCTTCTTCCTCAATACTATTTCATTGGTCAATGTCATCTTCCATAGATTCAATGATTACTTCTATGCTGATAATTCTCAAATCTGGATCCAACTAGATATTAATCTTTCTCCTGACATCCAGTTTTAGATCACTATCTGCCAAAACTGAATATAAAATAGACATCTTAAACTCAACATTGCCAAAAACTGAACTTGATGCTTTTCTCCTCAAACTCTCCCCTCTCCCAAACTTCTCTATTACTGTTGAAATCACCAACACCCTCTTGGACACTCACTCTTGAACCCAAATGCAGTCTTCTGCTGCTCCCTCTCCCAGTGACCTCATTATCTATTCAGTTATCAAGAGCTGTCACTTCTCCCTTTGTCACTTTTCTCACATAGGCCCCCTTTTCTCTTTAGAGGCTGCCCCAACCCTGTCGAGGGCTCCCAATCCCCTAATATTGCAACAGTCTGCTGGCTGGTCTCTCTGCCTCAAGCCTGTTCCCGCTCTGCTCCATCCTCTACATCACTGGTAATCCCATTTTGCTAAAGTCCAAGTTTTCTTGCATCCTTTCAGCTCTAATCAATTAACTCCAGTGGTTCCCTGTTACTCTTACCTGGTTTATAGACACGTGTTTTACCCCCATGCTCAGCAGACGCCTGCCACACAGTAGGCACTTTATAAATGCTGGACTGTCCTGCCAAAGGGATCAGCTTGGAGCACAGGTCTGAACCTGATCCACTGACTTCTTGCTGCCTCTAGGGCCAAATGCAAACTCTTGGTTGGCATTCAAGGCCCACCACACTCTGACTCCAGAGACTTTGGAGACCGATTGCAAACACACGCTATGTCCAGTCCAATTAGGTTCCTGCCATCCACAGGTACATTCTCTCTCCTGTCTCTAAACCTTTGCACTGGCTGTTCTGGGAATGTCCTCCTTACTCACTGGGTTCCCTTCCTGAAAATCTCAAGCACTGTCTTCACCAAAATGTTTTTCCTGATGCCTCTGTCCAATGGTAGTTAGCTACTATTTGGACTCATGTTGTCTCTCAAGAGAACAGAACTTCCTTGAGATTGGAATTGTTTTATTCTTGTCTTATCTTCAGTGCCTAGAACGATAGCTGGTATTTAAGGGGTGATACAGGGAAGAATTTCCTTAAAACCTCTAAAGGCTCTCCCTCAGATCTGCCTCACATTTTTCCTCTTTAAAATGAGCCCCCTTCATCAATTCCCTATAAAGCAGGAAGGAAGGTGGCTATATTGACCCAGTGTCAATCAATGAATCCAGCCCCCTCTCTCAAGGTCCATGGCTTTATCTGCTACATTCCCCGGTCTACCAAGACTGGCGTTTCCCACTTTTCACTAAGACCCCCTTTTATAAGGATACAAATAAAGCCAATGAAGAGTCCACAGATGTTGCTGAGGAAAGAGGTTTGGGGAATAAACCAGGAGGCAAATAACAGGAGCCAAGGTATCACTGAGGCCGAAACGGGGACCCCAAAGAATAAAGTTCTTCTCATTCTAGTTCGGATGGAGCTGACACCCAACATGGCAAAAGCCACTGGAGTAAAACCCCTGGGGTCTTCTACTCCTCCAAAGCCAGCCAGAGCCCAGAGGGTTTCCAGCAGGACGAAGAGAAGGGCAGAAAAGAAAGCGAAGACCAAGGTGAAGAAACTGTGGCGCACAGTGCCCACACTCTTCTCAAAGCTGCCAGCAAAGCGCCAGATGATGACGAGACCAGAGAGCAAGGAGAGGGGATGCTCATAGACCAGAATGTAGGTTATCAGCCTGTAAACTGAGAAGGCGATTGGTTTAGGAAGACAAGGGTGGGGCTACCTGGAAGTGGGTGAGCCAGGTGACAACCCACCCAGGAAGGTCCACAGGCCGGGAGGATAATCAGGAACCCAAACTAGTCTGGTCCAAGTGTGGGCAGGCCTGAGGGCAGGGCCAGACCAGTCCTAAGGCTCCTGGACTCTGCCAGTCGTTCTTTCCTAAGCACCTCAACCGCCTCAAATAAGCCAAAGCACGCTCCCAGCAGGGGGAGCTCTGGATCTGCGGGCTTGGCCATCTTTTTCCCGGTAAGGTTCGGATGCTGACCTAGCTCCCAGGGGGTGGGTTTAGCTAACTATGACTGCTTCAGGCTGTCCACGGAAAGCATAAGGCACTTAATCCCTGGTGTGCCCTTCTCAGCCGAGGTTATGCGGACCTCTCCTCACATAGCAGGGGTTTAAGGAAGAAAAAAAATGACCCCGAAAATCGAGGCTGGAAAAAGATTTATGAATGATAAAATGGAGCCACTCCACATCTTTCTGGCCTTGCTAGGACAAGGATTTTTGTGGAGAAGGAACAGCAAATGACGTCCTTCTCAAAAAGCCTCTGTTCAAGTAGGGGCTTAAAGCGCACCAGGAATTCCCTGGATTCTCTCCATTTTTATTCCTTCCAACAACCTAGGGCCCCGGGGCCTGCCTTCAAGCCCAAACTCCAGCTTCCTCTCCTCAATGGAAGGTGTGAATTGTAAGCGCGGAAGGGCCGCCGCCTGGCCCAGGCCGGCGCTTTGCACCAGTAGGTGAGGTGGTACCGCCTACCTCTGGCGCCAAGTGGATAACAGGTATCTGGGCAGGAAGGGAGGATGAAGATGGACGCCTACTCATTCAGTCCTTTCAGAGCTGAGGATGGGCAAGAGGATGGAAGGGGCAGTGACGCTCTCCTGAGAGGCAGGAATGAGAAGGGCTTCCTGGGGGAGACAGGCATGCGGGGTTGGAGGGACGCGGCAGGAGGGTGGGTCCGGGTGAGGGGAGAGGAGCTGGGGGAGGGGCGGGGATGCGGCAGGGAATGAATGAGATGACTGGCAGGGTGGGCGTGGGCGGCAAGGACCAAAGAAAGGGGGTCAAAACCAATGGGAGAAGGACAAAGACTTAGTGGTTTCGGGGTGAAGACGTGCAGGTGGTGGGATGGAGGAGGGGCATGGTCGTATGAGAGTGGGGGCGAGGATGCGCGGGTGTCCTAACAGTGGGGTGGGGGAGGGGCGGGCTGCAGTGGCGGGTGGGGTTCGGGAGGCGGGGCGTGGATGTGCGGCGGCGGATGGGGGAGGGGCGCAGCTCGGAGGTAGGGCGGGGTACGGGAATGGGGGAGGGGGTCACGGATCCTCCCGGGGCCCGGAGCCCGGCCAGGGGCGACAGCTCTCTCACCTTCCCAGTCTCGCCGTAAGGCCGCAGGCCGCAGAGCTAAGCCCGAAGGGGGCAGCGGCACCTCCGGTTCCCCGGGCGGCGGCGGCGGGGGCGGCAGCAGGAGTCGGGGCGCGGACACGAGCAGGGACAGTAGCGCCGTGAGGAAGGAGGCGGACGGTACCTCGGGGCACCGGCCTCCCCCGGCAGCCGCCCCCGCCGCCGCCGCCGCCCCCGCCGCCATTCTCCCCTAGCTCGCGCCGCGACCACTTCCGCCTTCGGCTCCAAGTCCTTTAATCTGCTTCCGGGCAGCCGGGCCCGTTACCCCAGCAACCGGAGCGGGGAAGCTACCCTGAAGCCCCGCCCCCTAGCAGCCGGCGCGGCGCGCGCTAAGCAGGCTGGGACGCTTGCGCACGGACAGCTTTTGCGAGCCTCCCGAACAACGTAGCCTGATGCCCATGCGCAGGGCTGGGTTGGGGGCTGGACTTGAAGCGCAGCTGCTGTTGGCCAAGAGAGCTAGTGTTTCTGCGCGAAGAGATGGGGGCGGGAGAACAGGTTTTGTGGCCCAGATGAAAGAGAAATCTGAGAGACAGACACCCACCTCCGAGCGAGCTATGAGTCCCTCCTAGCACGAGCTACGCCCTCTAGCGGCAGACACAGGGGACGGCCTCGCTGGGCAGTGATTTTCTCAAAGCGTGGAGATGCGATCTTTGTTCCGTGCAATTCCAGGATTTCCGAGTTGAATATTATTAAAATTAAGAATATTCACTAATTTGCACACGGTGTTCCAGGCCACTAGTAACTGCACAAGGATCTCTTCTGCCATATCCCCAACAAGTGGTTACTCCAGTTAATAAGAATTTTTAACGTGCCTACTGTGTGCCCCGGGCCGTGGATGGAAATAAAAGGGAAAAAATGATCCCTCCCCTAAGGAGCTTACTTTCTTTTTTTCTTTTTAAAAAAATATTTTCTTTTATTTTATTTAATAATAACTTTATATTGACAGAAGGGAGCTTACTTTCTAATAGGGAGGACAAGTCTTACGAAAATATATACAGTAATGACCAATTCTGACGGACCTGGCCATCCCCAGCAATGAGAGGAACCAAATCAGTTCCAATGCAGCAGTAATGAACTGATCCAGCTGCGCCCAGCGAAAGAACTCTGGGAGGTGACTAAGAACCACTACATAGAATTCCCAATCCCTCTGTTTTTGCCCGCCTGCATTTAGGATTTCCTTCACAGGCTAATTGTACACTATTTCAAAGTCCAGCTCTTTTTGTGCAGCAAAATAACAGTTTGGTCATGTATACTTATTGTGTATCTAATTTATACTTTAATATATTTAACATCTACTGGTCATCCTGCCACCTAGGGGAGGGGGTGGGGGGAAGGAGGGGAAATATTGGAACAAAAGGTTTGGCAATTGTCAATGCTGTAAAGTTACCCATACATATAACTTGTAAATAAAAAGCTACTAAAAAAAGAAAAAGAAACTATATACAGTAAACAATATATATACAAAGTTACTAAATATCAGTTAGTCTGGGAGGGAGCACTCTAGCAATGGGGGGGAGGAGGGTTGAGGAGGAGGATCAGAAAACATGGTGACAGGATACATCTTAAAGGAAGAGAAGGATTTCCTAAAATGAAAGAAAGGGGGGAGTATATTCCAGGCACGGGATTGCCAGTACAAAGGCAAAAGGATGAGAAAGTGTCATGTTTGAAGAGCAAAGATGGGGTGGGTTAGAGAGAGAAGGGAGTGTGACATCCAATGACAATGACAAGAGAGGCTGGCACCGGGTCCAGCTTAGGAAAGGAATTTCTATTTGATCCTAGTGATAGGGAGCTGTTTGAAACGACTGAGAAGGGGGATCACAAGATTAGGTCTATGCTTAAAGGAAATTATTTTGGTAGCAGAGTTCAGTGGGGAGAGATTCAAATCAGGAAAACTAGTTAGGAAACTTTCAGTAAATCGGGTGTGAAGCAATGAGGATCTGCAAAAGGTGTCGTTTGTCCTGGTTCTCAAAGAGGTGAGGACATGCAAGTGAATTGAATCGAGGGAGAGCTGTGCAAGGTCACCAACCTCATTTTCCTTTCTGGAGTTCTGTGGAAACCGCACTGTGATTTTCTTGGCTCAGACTAACTACCGATGTCATAAAAGAATGAAAAAGTATTATTCAGCCCACAAAGAAAGGTTGAGGGATTTCCATCTGGGATTGAGGGCTGTTTTGTTTTGTTTTTACAAAGTTTGGCAATACATGAAGGGCCCTTTTTGTATACTTGAAGTAGTGTGGTTGTGAACATGATTTCCTTAACATCTTAACAAGGGCTGATTGACTAGTAAAAGTTGATGCAAAGAAGCCCCACAAAGAAAGCAATATAGCCGGATGATTCCAGCAGATGGCAGCAGGGGGTCAGAGGAACATCGGTGAATGGCATTTGAATAGCCACTTCTCAGAAGAGAGGGATAGTTGGAAGGGAGGTGAACGCCCCAACAGCAGTTCTTGGAAAAGAACAAAAACTCCAGGATAGCCCCAGGGGGCAAGGTTATCTGAAAAGTGTTCTCTTTCCCACTGGAGTGAGAATTGTTGAGAGAATGTATCATGTGATAATTGGAGTAGGATGGAGAGCCTTATGATTTGGAAGTGCCTTGGGGTCAGGAAGTCCTAAGTTTAAATTCTTATCAGATCTATGATTCTTGACAACTCATCTAATTTCTTTCCACTTATTTTCCAGATCTGCAAAATGAATATTATAATATCCCCATCACACACAGTTATTGTAAGGATACAGTAAGGTAATATTTCATGGGTAATTTTTCAACACTGACCCTTGCAAAATCTTCTATTCCAAATTTTCCCCTCCTTCCCCCCATCCCCTCCCCTAGATGGCAGGTAGTCCAATACATGTTAAATATGTTAAAATATTTGTTAAATCCAATATATGTATAATATTTATACAGTTATCTTGCTGCACAAGAAAAATCAGATCAAGAAAAGAAAAAAAAAAACCGAGAAAGAAAATAAAATGCAAGCAAAGAACAATAGAAAGAGTGAAAATGCTATGTTGTGATCCACACTCCGTTCCCACAGTCCTATCTCTGGGTGTAGATGGCTTTCTTCATCACTGAACAATTGGTTTAAATCATTTCATTGTTAAAGAGAGCCACGTCCATCAGAATTGATTATCATATAGTCTTCTTGTTTCTGTGTATAATGATCTCCTGGTTCTGTTGATTTCACTCAGCATTAGTTCATGTAAGTCCCTCCAAGCCTCTCTGAAATCATCTTTTGGTCATTTCTTACAAAACAATAATATTCCATAACATTCATATACCATAACTTATTCAGCCATTCTCCAACTGATGGACATTCCTCAGTTTCTACAAAAAGGGATGCTACAAACATTTTTGTACATATGAGTTCCTTTCCCCTCTTTAAGATCTCCCTGGAATATAAGCCCAGCAGAACCACTGCTGGGTCAAACTCTTTGCAAATCTTAAAGCACTATATAAATATTAATTAATATTATTATTGTTTTTCTGTTTTTTTCCTAATTAAAAGCTTTGCTGTTTTGATTCATGGCACCTACCTGGCCCATTGGTAGAAAATTTCCTAAAATGGAAGCTTCATCTATATTTGCATTGCCAGTTGTCTTAACTTTTGACTGAGCACTGGACTTCCATGGCTCTGTAGGAGATAGTGAGGTGAATGATCCTCCCTCACTTAAAATCCAATTCACTGGCAAGTCAAGATGTTACCCTCATAATGTCACTGGGCCTCTTGAGAATGAAGGAGGAACAATTACTATTACAGTTGCCAGAGCTATCTTCATACTTTACCTGGTATGACAAGTCATTCCAGAGACCCATGGAACCCATGCTACACATTTTTTGAGTTCCTGCTAAGTTCTCAATGATTGTGTGTGTGTGTGTGTGTGTGTGTGTGTGTGTGTGTGTGTAATGCAGATTGAACCCTTTCCTAGAGAAAGTGAAAGAATTGGAGGAACACTCTCTAATTGAAATCAGTTACTTGCCAGAAAGAAGTATATCTTCAAAGAATAAGAGTAGTTCAAGAAAAGAGGGGAAAGAATTTAAAGGAGTAAGGAATAGTCTTCACTTGTCAAGAAATTGAAGGGTCATGAAAATAAAAAAAAAGAATATAAAGACCATGGAACTCATAGTAGATATGAAACTCTTTCCATAAAGGAAGAAATGAGATGCTTTGAGGAAGAAAGAGTTTTTTGTGCTAATCAATGAATTTTTTTTCCTATAGCAGTTTCATTTCCAAATATATGTCTTTATATGAGTTATACTTTATATGATCCATTATAAAGAAAATGCATGAAAAAGGGAAAAAGCAACTTGGCAAAGATAAGCAACACATTGACAATGTCTGACAGTATGTGCAATGTACTCTCATTTCTTATGGCAGGACACTATTCCATGACATTCATGCACAGGAGGCAGGGTAGTGCCCTCCAAGGACATGGGTTGAAATGGCTCTGCCATTTACTAACTGTGGGATTGAGCAAATCCTATAACCCTGGTTTTGTCCTCTATAAAATGAGGGGGTTGATTTCATTGATTTCTGAGTTGTTTGCAACACTAAATCTAAGATACTATGATCTGCCCAAATTTGTTTAGTCACTTCCTAACCATTGCGCACAGTGGTTTCCTCCCAAGTTCTACCAAAAAAATTATGCTGACATGACTATTTTTGTATGAACCAGACCTTTCTGTTTTTGACTTTTGGGGGTTATATGCCTACTAATATTATGGCTGAGTCAATGGGTATTTATAGTTTATTGATTTTTTTCTTCTTTAATATAACTCCAGATTTTCCAGGATTATTAATTAGTTTCAGAACTCTTAATTCATAGCACTAAACATGGTGGAACCTAGTTGTCTTTTCACAGTGTTGCTAACATCTACCATTTTCATCCTTCCCAATCTCAGAAAAACAGTGTGATAGTGGATAAACTGCCCACTCATCAGGCTGGGAATACTGCCTCACTGAGGCAACCCGGAGCAACTCATTCCATCTATCTGAGCTTGAACAGGTTGGGTTTGATGATCTCTAAGGTCTTTGCCAGCTTGAAATCTCTAATCCTATCATGGGCATGAAGTGAAACTTAGAATTTCTTTTTCATTTCTGCTGTCATTAGTGAACTGGGGTATTTAAAAATATGGTTATCGCTCACTTGGATTTCTTTTTTTTGTTCTGAAAACGAATTGTTCATAGATTTTGATCACTTTTCTATTGGGGACTGGACCTTGGTCTTATAAATTTGTATCAATTCTTTGCACATCCTGGATATTAAAAATGCACTATTTTCCTGAGGCATAATGGTTAAAGGCTTATAAGAAGGATTTAGAGTTATGAAGACATTTATTCAAACCTTCCCTCTGACATTTATCAGCTGTTTGATATTTTGATTACTATGTCTGCATAATTAATTTCCTTTATAATGCTATTTGAAAGAGGTCTATAGGTTTCACCAGAGTGCCAAAAAAAAAAAAAAATCCATGACACAAAAATGGTTGAAAAGTCTGTATTAGTCCAAAGGACCTTGTGAAAGTGGTTGTGGTTTCATAGATCAAGGTCAAGAATCTCTTGAGAAAAGAACTTAGCCTCACTGTAACCTGGTTCGAGTCATGCTGATTTTCTATGAATTTTTTTTTCCAGCTACGGGAAGGGAAAGGGTGATGTGTACAGAACTCTGGAGGTTGTAGTAGCTACTGCCTGGGCTTACATCCAGAGAACCTAATGGCATCATCTTTTCCTTTGACTAAAAGCATCGACTTCTCCAACTGATTTTTATGTGTGTGATTGTTTGGTCATTTTGGTAGGGTCCAATCCTTCATGACCCCATTTGGAGTTTTCTCAGCAAAGACACTAGAGAGATTTGTCATTTCCTTCTCCAGCTCTTTTTACAGATAAGGAAATTGAGGCAAACAGATGAAATGCATTGCTTAGGGTCACATTGTGTATATTTGAGACATTTGTTCTCAGTTCTTCCTGACTCTAGGCCTGGTACTCTATCCATTGTAACACCTAGATGCCCCTATTTTCATGTATAATGTTATGAAAAAGGAAGGCATTGTTATTATTTCTGATGCTGTTACTAGTTTCACTACCTGAAGAAGTCTCCTTCACTCCGTCCCCTCTATCTCTCTTTATCTCTCTGTTTTTGTCTCTTTTTCTCTTTCTATTTCTTTATTCTCTCTAATGCCTTTTCTCTCTTTCTTTCTCTCTGTGTTTCTTTTCCCATTTTTTTTTCATAAAAGGGTAAGACTTCTTCTTTGTTTATTATTCCAAATAATTTAATTTTGAAATTGATTGATTTTAAAATGTATGGTAGTTTTCACTTGTAAATCCATTTAATTCTGGTGCTTTTTCTTAGGAAGTTCATTTATGGCTTGTTCAATTTTTTAAAAAATGTAATAGATTTATTGAGGTTTTTTTTTCCTCCTGTTAATTTGGGTAGTTTATTTTTTCATTTTATTGGCATAGAATTGGACAAAATAACTCCTAAAATTAATTTTATCTGCATTAGTCATGTATTTGCCTTTTTCATTTTTAATACTAGTGACACTGTTTTTTTTTTTAAAAAATCATATTAACTAATTATTTATTTATTTTACTGTGGCTTTTTAAATTAAAACCAGTGCTTGTTCTATTTATTAATTCAACAATTTTCTTACATTCCTTTTCATTTATCTCACCTTTAATTTTCAGGATTTTTAATTTGCTATTTAATTGGAGACTAAAATTTTTCTTCTTTTAGTTATTAAAATTGAATACCCAATTCATTGATCTGGAAAAGGTACATTTAATATTTCTGCTTTTCTGCATTTGACTATAATTATGCCCTAATATACAGTCAGTTTTTGTGAAGGTCCATGTCCCACTGAGAAAAAAAATATATTCCTTTCAATTCCTATTCAGTTCTCTAGAAGTCTATCTTATCTAGCCTAAGAGTCTATCAATCTTTTTGAATTCTTTTCTTATTTATTTTTGTTTTATCTAGTTCTGAAAGGGTAAAGTTGAAGTTCTCCACTAGTATAGCTTTGCTATTTATTTCCATTTACAATTCAATTACCTTTTTCTTTATAAATCTGGATGCAATAGAATTTGGTACATATATGCATGGTATATATATTTTACTTCATTATCAATTGTACTTTCATCATAATTTAATTTCCCTATTTATCTCTTTTAATTAAATCTATTTTAGCTTTTACTTTGAGTTCATCATTGTTATTCCAGCTTTTTTATATATCAGCTGAAATAGCCCTTTATTTTTATTCCGTGTGGCTCTCATTTTGAAATATGTCTTATAAATAACATGTCAAGTTCTGATTTTTGATCTATTCTACTATTCATTTTTATTTTATGGAAGAATTAATTTCATCCACTTTAAAAGTTATAATTACTAATTGTGTATTTTCCTTTATTCTATTCCCCTCCATTCCCATTGCTTATTCTTCTGTCTTTTTTAGATCCCTCTTCAGAAATCTAATTTACTTTTGACCACTGCTTCCCTAATAAGCACATTTTTTTCTAAGAATCCCTCCCTTATTCTATCCCTTGCTCTTCCTATTTCTCTTTATATTAATATAACTTTTATATACAACTAGATTTCTATCTTACTCCTTTTTAAATTCAGCTCAGATGAGAAAAGGTACCTGCACTGCCTACTCTCTACCCCTTCTTCTCTTTCTTATAGTCTTCAGTTCACATCTCCTTTGTATGAGATAAGGTCTGCTCCATTTTACTCCTCCCAACCCAATTTTATTTTTTTGGATCATCCCATCATAATCAACTCAATCTCAAGCTCACTATCTAAGTATACTTTTTCTAACTACTCTAATAATGGTAACATTCTTACTTTCCCATGTAAGTTTAACCTTATTAAATCCCCTATGATTAGTTTTTTGTGTTTACTTTTGTCTCTCTCAATTCTTATTTTTGACAGTCAAATTTTCTGTTCTGATCTGGTTTTTTTTTTTTGTTTGTTTGTTTGGTTTTGTTTTTTAGGAATGTCTGAAAATCCTTTAATTCATTAAATATCCATTTTTCCCTTGCATGTCCAACTTAACTGAATAGCTTATTCATGGTTGAAAACCCAGAACCTTTGCTCTTTAGAATATCTTATTCCATGTCCTTTAGTCTTTTCATATAGGTGTTGCTAAATCTTTAATATTTGAATTGTTTCTTTTTAGTTGCTTGTAATATTTTCTCCTTGACTTGAGGGCTTTGTAACTTAGCTATGCTGTTTCGCGAGTTTTCACTTAGGATATTTTTCAGGCAGTGCATTGTGGATTTTTTTTTCAATTTCTATTTTACTTTGCGATTCTAAAATCTCAGGGAAGTTTTCCATAAGAATTTCTTGAAGTATAATATCTAGAATTTTTTTTGATTATGCCTTTTAATAGATCAAGAATCTCCTTGATCTGTCTTTTCTAAAACATTTTGCCTAGAATATTGCTTCAGATATGGTTTTATTAGGACATAGTGTCCCAGGACTATCACTTCCTCTTTGTAGAAGCAATGTCTTTCAATGCAAAGATTTTATTAGTTGTGTTTTCTGCCATCTCACATTTTTTATTCATATTTGTAGCATCTCTTAATGCTACCCTAACCTTGTAGCTCCCCCTTAGAGTTACTCTTAAGGCCAGTCCGTGGACGCCATGGCTAGGCCACACTTACCCATCTTCGGGCACCAACCTGGGTCCCATAGAGACAGACTGACCAGGAGGTAGGGTTGAAGTGAAAGAACTTTATTCTTAGGTGGCACATATTTATACCCCACTGAGGATTGGGGGAGGAGAAGGGAGGTCCTCTAGGAACCTGGATGGGCAGGTCATAACGGGATTGGTCCGAGAAGAGGGAGGGAGATGTGCTAGGCTTTTAGAGCATCAAAGAAGGAGATGTGGTACCTGGGGTTAGACACCACTTCTTGGGGCTATGTCCTATCTTCACACAGAACTCACCTGCACCTTGGTATCTTTCAGATCCTGCCTTGAACTGCATTCCTTGTTCCTTGAGGCTTATTAACCCTTACAATATTGAGTTCACAGTCCAAAGAAACCTCATGATATTTTCCAGATGAACTACTGTCAACCATCATCTTATACATGTGAAGGTAATTTTTTTTTAAACTTGTGCAAGACTCAATTTGTCCCTATGGAATTTCATCTTATTAGATTCAGTCCAATGATCCGACCTAAAGTCTATTTCAGTCTTGTCATCTAGCAGAGTTATTTCCTCCCAGATTGTTATTTGAATAATAAAGAAGCAAATTATAATATGCATTAATGCAAATCACTGATTAAAAAAAAAAAAAAAAAAGGTAAGTGGAAAAGGGCCAAAGAGATCCCCAGGGCTCCCTCCAACTTAACATTTTAAAAAATTTTGCTGTTCTAAATTTTGTTTTAGCATTTTCTTTTTAAATTTTGAGTTCCAAATTCTGTCTTTCCTTCCCACTCCTCCCTCATGCATTTAGAAGGCAAGCAAAATAAGATCAATTAATTTTAGATATATATAATCATGCAAAACATATTTCCCTATTAGTCATATGCAAAAAAAAAAAAAAGAAAGAAAAAAATTATACTTCAATTTGCACTCAGAAATATATCACCTCTCTCTGGAGTAGATTTTTTTTTTTTCATCAAGAGTCATTTAGGATTTCCTCAAATCATCATATTGATCAAAATAGCCAAGTATTTCATAGTTGATTAACATTGCAATATTGCTGTTACTGTGCACAATGATCTCCTGGTTCTTCTTTCTTTACTTTACATAGGTTCAAGTAAGTCTTGCCATTTTTTTTAATTTTTTGATTTTTTAATTAAAGCTTTTTATTTTCAAAACATATGCATAGATAATTTTCAATATTCACCCTTGTAAAACCTTGTGTTATGATTTTTTTTCTCCTTCCCTTCCCCCAACCACTTCGCTTGATAAGTAATTTAATACGCGATAAACATGTACAGTTCTAAACATTTCCACAATTATCATGCTGCACAAGAAAAATCAGATCAAAAAGGAAAAAAATAGAAAACAAAATACAAACAGACTACAATAAAAAAGTGAAAATACTATGTTGTGGTCCATACTCAGTTCCCACAGTCTGTCTGGGTACAGAAGGCTCTCTTCATCACATGAAAATTAGAGCTGGCCTGAATCACATCACCATTGAAAAGAGCAACATCTGTCAGAATTGATCATATAATCTTGCTGTTGCTGTGTACAATGTTCTCCTGGTTCTACATACACACGCTTCACTCAGCATCAGTTCGTGTAAGCCTCTTCAGGCCTCTCTGAAATAATCCTTCAACATTCACTCTTGAAAAACCTTGTGTTCCAATTTTTTTCTCCTTCTCTTACCCTCACCCACTCCCTAGATGGCAAGTAATCTAATATGATAAATGTGTGTAATTCTTCTATACATATTTTCACAATTATCATGCTGTACAAGAAAAATCAAATCAAAAGGAAAAAATGAGAAAAAAATGCAAGTCAATCACAACAAAAATGTGAAAATGCTGTGCTGTGATCTACACTCAGTCCCCATAGTCCTTTCTCTGGACACAAATGACTCTCTCCATCACTAGATCATTGGAACTAGTTTAAATCATCTCATTGTTGAAAAGAGCCACATCCATTAGAGTTGATCATTGGATAATCTTGCTGTTGCTGTGTATAATGTTCTCCTGGTTCCACTTATTTCACTTAGCATCAGTTCATATAAGTCTTTCCAGGCCACTCTGAAATCATCCTATTGATTGTTTCTTATAGAACAATAATATTCCTAAATTCCTTGAGGGCAGGGACTAATTTTTCTTTTTTGTTCTTCCCCAGCACCTAACATAGCACCTTGCACTTTGTAGGGATCATCACATTTGTATGCTATAAGAAGAATTAGATATGGCATTTTAGAAGATGAAGTCAGGAGATGTGACAGGACCAGATTAAGAATACATTAAGGTAATCCACACCACATGTGGATTGTTTGTTATCTTGAAGGATTGTTTTACAATCTTAGAGAGGGACATGAAAAAAATCACAGACAATATTAATGCCTCCAAAAAGTGTTAAAGAGAACATCAATATCAATCTACATCTCTACTTATTCAGTAAATCTTTGAGAATTTAAAAAATAACAATAATATTCCATAATATTCATATACCATAACTTATTCAGCCATTCCCCAATTGATGGGCATCCATTCAGTTTCCAGTTCCTTGCCAATATAAAGAGGTGCTACAAACATTTTTGCACATGTCCTTTTCCCTCTTATGATCTCTTTGGGATACAGGCCCAGTAGAGACACTGCTGGATCAAAGAGTATGCACAGTTTGATAGGCCTTTGGGCATAGTTCCAAATAGAACATTTTTTTCATATGACTAGAAATGGCTTTAATTTCTTCATCTGAAAATTGTCTGTTCCTATCCTTTGACCATTTATCAATTGGAAAATGGGTCTTCCCATGTTTTTTCCCCAAAAAATCATTTTTACAATACATCATCACAATTATATGATATAATTTATTCAGCCAATCCCCCAATTAATGGGCATCCCCTCAATTTCTAATTCTTTGCTACAACAAAAAGCTGTTATAAACTATATGCATCTATATCTATAGATGTAAATGCATCTATATCTATATTTCCATTTTCCTTAACTTCTTTGGGGAACAGATCTAGTAATGGTATTGCTGGATCAAAGGATATCACAAATTTTTGTGTGGCATAGTTTCAAATTGTTCTCCAGAATGGTTTGACCAGTTCACAGCTCCCTCAACAGTTTATTAATGTACTTTTTTTTATTCCTTGTCTTTATTTGATAGATGTGAGATGGTATCTCAGAGCTGCTTTAATTCGCATGTTTCTATTCGATAATTTTTTTTATATGGTCATACTTAGCTCTGATTTCTTCTTCTGAACATTGCCTGTTTGTATCCTGTGACCATTTATTAATTAGGCAATAGCTCTTAGTTTTTATAAATTTGACTCAGGTCCTTACATATTTGAGAAATGAAGCCTTTTTTTTCAGAAAAACTTGCTGTAATTTAAAAAATATTATTTCATTAAATATGATAGTTTCAATTAAAGAGATAATCAGGGAAAATTACATTATGCTAAAAAGTATTTTTTATTTTTCTTTGAGATCTTGATTGCTAGCTACCCTTTGCCTTTTTTTCATTTCAGCTAAAGCATAATAGATCTTTCTCCAGTTTTTAATTGGAACTCTGTATCTTCTATTTCAAGTGTGTCTATTGTAAACAACATATTGTTTAATTCTGGTTTCTAATCCATTCTACTATCCATCTCCACTTTGGTGAGCTCATCCTGTTTACATATGATTACTGTGCCTTTCCCTCCATTCTATTTATCTTTCTATTTCTTTCTCTGTCACTCTGGTTCTGTCTCTGTTCTTTCTCTTCTCTGCTGTCCCTCCTCAAAAGTCTGTTTTATTTCTGACTATTTCTCCTCCTTAACCACTCTTTCTTTCATCATACATACCTCACATCTCTCTTCTCCTATTTCCAGATCAGCTGTTTTTCCAATGAAATATTTTACATTTTACTCATTCTTTTGACTGTTTTACTGTTTCTTGATGTCTTATATAGTTATTAATTTCTACTTTCCTATTCTAATTTTTAAGGCATGATTTTTTTTTCCAGTGAGTTTTTGCATCTCCTTTTCCATTTCCCTCCTACCGCGAGCTTTCTCTTTCTTATCTCACCATGGGACGGCTCATCCTCCGGAGGTTTTCAATAAACAACTTTTCTGCCTTCTACTGAGGGATCTCTGAGTAGTCATTTTGGGCAAGGATCTTCTACATCCTCACAGTTGGGGGCTCATCCAGGATGGAGTCTTTGGGGGAGACAGCTATGTGTACCCCGAACAGGGACAGGTGCCCACGGAGTAGTTTTCTCCATGGTCTCTGGCTCTGGATGAGCAGCTTCCCTCCCCTCTTAGACAACGACCCGAAGCAGGGATACTCAGTGGAATGCAGAATTGAAGATTGAAAGAAATAGAGTCCTGATGGCCAGCATTTGCAGCCTGAAAAGAAACATATATTCTCGAAGTAAAGCTCTTGGGAAGTCTGGGGGTTTATTGGCTGGGTCGAGGGAGACCCTGAGGGATTAGCCCTGTTAAATTTATTTTTGGTGTGGACTGCTGTTAACCCCAATGATAAAGGACTTTTCCTAAGGAGGCTCTCGGGTGGCTGTGGAGGCATGAGGGTAACATAGGGCCTCTGCCAACACCTGGATCCGGTCCAGGGTGGTATAGAAGCAGTCAAAAAAATTAGTATCAGAATATTAGCTAGGAAATTCAAGACTGGAATGAACTTCCCAGATATACAAGGGAAGAAAACTGGGAGGATGTATATCCCAGGATTATTTGGGTATATCAGACTTAAATCTGTATGTAAAAGGTGAAAACAGTTTTGTGAATGTCTGTGTGTATGTCTGCTTTGCATTGCCTTTATTCTGTGTTAAAAGTTAGAAAGCTCATAAGAGATAAGAATTCAGCCTCTGTGTTACAGGCTTAGAAAAATATCAGGCTGAATTGTAGGAATTGGAATTCATTCAGAGTAGTAATTCTTTCAGAGTGGCTCAGAATGTCTTAGAATTTGGGAACTAGTTTGGGGCTTCTCAAAAAAAGAAAATCATTTTTCTCCTCCTCTCCCTCTGTCTCTGGCAATGGCTTTGCAGGAAGGGGGAAAGAAGAGGGGAAAATAAAAACATAGATTGAAAGTTTGGAAAGTTTTAAGAAAATAGAAGAACAGTGGTTATCATTCCTGTAAACAAGGAGACTGTTATCAGGACTCAGCCAGAGAAAATAATTCTCAAGGTAAAGCAAGGATTGGTGCTTAACTCTTTCCTGATTACTAAAGAAAAGACATTTGAGTGAAATATCTAGGTAGATTTTAGGAAATTTCACAAAATAAAGTACTGGTTAATTTTAAAATAACTTCAAATTGGTATGTGTGTTAAGATTGGAAATAAGAAACTGCAGATATTGGAAGGGAGGAATAAAAATAAAGTAAGAGGTAAATAGTTGAACACAGGGGCGTTCTGACCTGTTGGACCTGTGGGAAAACTAGGCATACTTCTAAAGAAAAAAAAATTTTTTCAGGAGAAGAAAGAAAAATCATTATTAGCAAGTTTGCCTTCATGGAATTAGAGAACAGAAAGTTTAAGAAGACTAAACTGAGTAATTGTTTGTCTGTAATATTTGATTAAGAGTTTTGGGAATTTACTATATTTTAAAGAGGTACTATAATTTTGAAATTGAAATAAAATTAAAATCGGGGGAAATAATTTTACTGTTGCCTTGCCCATGTTAGATTTATTAAGAGGATAAAAATTTGAAGAATTGTTTGAATATTGTGGCCTTTACAATTGAAGAGAAAAACTTTTTTTATTATTTGGTGGACTTCAAATTGAAATGTAGGTTATTAAACAAAATGCCAGTAGCTTACCTCGGGGGAGGGGGGGTTGTGTTTGTATCTCCCTACTTAAATGGTATGTTGCTTTTTAAAATATTGGGTAATTTGTAAACTATATTATGACTTTTATGAAATTTGGTTCAAAATTAATTGTGAATCTTGAAGTTAAAAGTTTAAAAAAAAAGGTGATTCAAAGACAAGGGAAAAGAGATTGATTTACAAAAGCAATTAATAGTTTAAATATTAGAGCATCTAGTCAGAAGTATTTCAGAAAAGGTTTGAGCAAGTAGGCATTGTGGGGGAAGAGAGACAGAGAGATGGGACAGGAGAATGAAGGTGATTTAAGAAGGATTGATTAGTAGAAGCAAATGATTTCAAGAAGAAATCAGTGGGGAAAAAGAAGGAACTGGTTGGAAAGGGTAGTCACAGAGAGACTGCTATGAGATGGGATGTGTTTTTGCAAGGGGAGAGCAGCAGAGTAGTGGTAGAAAGTGGCAGCCACTTGGTTCCTTTGGCTAAAGAAAACAAATGATTATTTAAAGGGGCAAGCTACTCTTACAAGATGTTAATTGTTTATTTGTTCTTTAGATAAACAATGGTTATGAATACTAAAGAATAGGATCAGAAATGTGATCTATAGTTTGAAAGGGTTATTTCAAAAAGTTTAATTGATGTTTTCAAGAACTTTTCAGATAATTAAAACTTTCTATTTTCACATAAAAATAAACTGTATTGATGCCAATTATCTGAAAAGGGGCTCTAAGAATAATAGTTTTTGCCTTCTTCCTTTTGAAGATGTTTTTGTTGTAAACAATATGTAGTTTGGGATTTTTCTGTGTATTAGGTTTTTAAAAGCAAAATGATTGGTATACTATTCAATTTATTCAAGATGCAACATCTACTTGGTTATATAAGAATTGTGTGAATTTTCTGGGATAAATTTCTTACTGTTACTGATATAAGGTCATGGTAAATAAATGTTTGGGATTTATCTGAAACTTTGGAGATAAAATTCTTTAGGCTTATAGTTCATGCAATTTGGAAGTTTTAAAGCTCTACTCTCTGATGTGCTGAAGATTGAGTTTTAACTGCTTATATTATGTTATAGTTATGTTCTTGCATTTTTTCCCTCCTGTGATTTCTATGATCAGAACAATAGTTAATAAGAACTGTTAATGCAATTCAAATATGTCATACCTTGTTGTTTTCAATCTGGTTATATGTAATCATTATATCCTAAATACTTAGGCAAATAAATATTTAGCCTGGTCATCTGTCTGTTACTGGATATTTGTGTTTTATTTTTAAAATGTTTTTTTAAATGATAAGAGGATAATTTACAATGGTCTGTGAAACCTAACTGCTATTTATTGGGACCATAGCCATCTGCCTGTCCTGTGAAGCAAACTTATTCCTTCACATAGGAACTGCTGGCCAATTTATGCTGGCCTCCTCACATGTTGTTACAGTTCCAGATTGTTCTAATCTTTATCTGTTAGATTTGGTTTTGTTGTTCTAGATTTTGGTCAAATTACAGATTATCGAACCTCTTCTGAGAGATGGATCAGCCCATCTGAAGTTTAGATTGACACCACATCTACACTCTTGCATGGATTAGGAGCCTTCGCCCATTTCTCAGCCTGAAGCAGCCAAGATTGAGACCATCACCTGTGCTCCTGATGTAATTTGGACTGATATGAGGGACTTGGGAATGGTTGATGAATGACTGCTAAATCCTGACTCGGTCATCTATTACTGTGTGTTTAAGATTTGGGATGGAAATTGTTAAAATTGCTAACTATTGCTGTTAATGAAGTTATAATACATTTATAATATCTATGTTCATTTCAGAATATGTAATTGTTTGAGGTATTTGATTTGATTTTAAGAAACTCCTCCTGTACTAGTCTGTTATATATAGGAACTTTAATTCACTCTTGGGATTTATAGGTGGATGGTTATTTGACTATTTACCTTTTTTTTTGGATGATTCCTTTCCATGAGGGGGAAAAAAAAAAGAGAGGAAGAAATAGGGAACTAGGGAAACTGGTGGATTTTTCTCAAAATACCTAAGAGTGGGAACCCTTCGTTTTCTGTTCACTTTGCCTTAAGTACTTCTGCCCCACCCCCTATACCACCAGTTCAGATTGAATTGGAAGTCCTTAAGCAATCCTTTTTGTTTTTACTATGCTTTAGTTTTGAAACCCCTTATTCTGTGGAATTGCCCTGGCACACTCAGTTTTTGGGACCATTTTGTTTTTAGGAAATCTCCAAGATAAAGACTTGGGACTGGCAGTCTCCAACCCTGTAACCCCAGTTTCTTAATTGGTATCTCAGTGTTTTTAATAACATTGCAGTTTTGAGATCAAGCCTCTAAAGTTCAGGATTTGCCTGCCTTCATGGTCTAACTGTGCATGCTCTGATATCTCTGCTCAGAAATCTGTATTCTAGTAGCAGTCCTGATTGTCCCTCTGGGTGGGGACAGGTGGAGCTACTTCAAATCTCACCCTTCTTCCCTGGAGTGGGGTGTCCCTCTGAATGGGTAGCACGACTGTCTTGAGCACCGCTACTGCTTATATAAGCAGAAGCCGAGTTAAATGCACAAATGACTGAAGACCACCTAACACAGTGAACTGTCCATCTCAAACTGGATTCTCTGGCTGAGATGAGGGCTTTTGTACTACTGATAACTCTGGGGTTGTCAGGAAGAGACTTGCCCTTGCTATAAGTCCTTGCATTTTCTAGTTTCATTTTGATTTGTCTCACATTGGATTGGTCAAAATTATGGTGCTGAGACCTCCCAGGTTTCTAGGGGAGGTAATTCAATAATTCAAATATTCAGAAGGAGAGCGTGTAATATTGTGCCTCAGTTTCCCTAGATTGTCATCTTTGTTCATTTATCTTTGTATTTTTATGTTTGCCAAATGCCAATCTGTTCTGTGATAAGTTTCTAAGATAGTTTGTGGAAGCAATTTTTATGGTATGAACTTATTGCAATCAGTGGTATTATCCTGTTGCCGCTATGTCTACCCTGTACAATTACATTAGTAACCAGAATAGTTCAATGGTCCCTATCAAAATATTGCATACAGAAGATGCTATTAAAATGATGATTCTTCAGAGAAAAGACTTGAATGTATTAAAGAGGGATGATCTTGGTTGTGAACTTGATAAACAATGTATAGATATACTAACTGATTTTAAACAGTGTGTAAGTTCTTCATAGAAATATGATAAAAATCATTTACATATTAGAAGGGGAGAGTTGTGGGGAATAGACAAGGTGAAGAACTTACAGGAATGTATGAATTCTTTTTCTGTATTTTATTTTCATTATTTCTGTATTTCCCCTATGACCTGTATAATATGTGCAGACTCATATCTACTTGAGCCTTGGCCAGCTAGAAACATATTTACTTAACCTGAGCTGATGACATTTATTGATATTTGACATTTATCGATATTTAGTCTATTAGCTGGACCACTATCTGCTTGATTAAGCCTGAAGGCCTGATTTTCTGTTTCCTAGAAATCAGGAGATTTCAGGGAAACAGAAACCTTCCATTCCAATCTCCTCAAATAATAACAACCAATTAGATACCTCCCCCTCCCCTTCTCAATGCTCTATTACTTGTGATGTAATTTCTTGTATAAAAACTATGTATTTTTACTACTTCTTTAGCCCTCCCCTCCAGAGGTTTTCAATAAACAACTTTTCTGCCTTCTACTGAGTGATCTGTCATTTTGGGTAAGGGTCTTCTACATCCCTCACAGGTACAATGCATACTTTTCTTCGAGGCTTTTTGGGAAAGCTTTTTTCACATTGTTATCTTCTTTTAAGTATATGTCTAGGTCTTCCCTGCCATCATGGTAGCCTTTTATGGTCAAATTCTTGTTCTTTTTGTTGTTTGCTCATTTCCACAGCCTATTTCTTGATTTTGAAGTTTATGTCAAAACTGGGCTCTGGGAAGTGAGGGTGCGGACTCACTGTGCTAACCTTCAGGCTTTTTCATGCTGCTATTTTCAGAGCTATGCAAATTTTTGGTACTTCTAAGGTGGTGTTATCCAGAAAGAAATATGATCACTGTTCTCCCAATCTGTCCTTTGGGGTTTACCTAGAAAGGGCTCTTGTCACCCTGAAGCCCCAAGTGCTAGTGTTTTCTTGAAACTGTGACCAGGGCCCCTGCTTCCTTGTGACTAATCACAAGCAGTGTTCCCTGTTCTGGAACTGCATATGGGCAATAGAGTTGCCAATCAACACCAGTGACACCCAGTGCCAGCAAAGATCCTCTGTAATCTTTTTCTAATTATTTGATTACATTACCACTCTGATCTGAGAACTTCTCAAACTATTTATCTTGAAGTTGTCTCAAGCTGGAAAGCTGTCTCAATCTGATAGTTGCTACAAATTTTGATTTGAGGAGTTATTTTAAGGGGAATATTGAGAAAGTTCAACTGGGTTGTCTCCTGTACTCTGTCATGGATCCTACCTTCTAGGTTAACTTTGAGTTATTAATTATTACTCTTTGAGTCTGGATATTTGATCAATTTTGACTTCATCTACTCTTATCTAACCTACATCACTCTATTATCCGTAAGTATCGAAGCTTTGTGAAATACTTGGTTAAATCTAGAAAAAACTTTATAGCCTCCTCCTATTTGACCAGTTAAATTCTGTCAAAAAGAAAGAAAGAAATATTTAGTCTTGTCTTGTTCTTGAAATTATATTAGCTCTTTAAGATAATTTCATTGTTTTCTAGCTATTCGTTAATCATCTCATTAATAATATATTCTGCCATTTTCCCAGAAATCGACATCAATTAAACCTGGGCAACTCAGCAAACTTGTTCTAACAGAGTAACAAACTCCATGGTAGTAAGAGAATTGGTTAGAATAAGAGGAATATGTCTAAATCACACCCATTATCTAGATTAATGGGCCTTCCATGTGGATGTCAGACATTTTTGCCACCATCAGATTTTCAAAAATAACAAGAAAAAGGAAAATGACAGTGCCACAAAGGCTGTGGAAAACAGGCACACTAATGCATGTTAACGATTCTGGAAAGCAATTTGGAATTATATCCCCAAAGGTCTCTAAAATGTGTCTCTTTTGTGATACCACAATTTGCCCACAAAAATATGACAAAGATCAAAGAAAGTTGGAAAAATATTTATAAAGCTGCCCATCAATTGGAGAGTGACTGAACAAGTTATGCTATATGAATGTAATAGAATATTATTGTACCACGAGAGATGGTGAAAGAGATAGATTAAGAAAAATCTAGAAGAACTTGTCTGAATTGGTACAAAATGGTCTAGAAGTTCAGTGATTTATCTTAGAAGATATTGATTTCCCCTCACTGGAGGCCATCAGGGAAAGAGGGTGAGAGTGTTGATTAAAGTTGTACTATATGACTCTTAAATTCCTTCTAATTTTCTTGGCTTTGGATTCTCCATTTGCAAAATAAATATACTAATCCCTGGTATTTGTGTTGAATAAGGTCTATACAGTCTTTGGAAATAGTAGAAAACTTAACTTGTAATTAGAACCACACAGAAAGTAGAAAAGGCTCTCAAAAAGGAGTGGGATCACCTTCACTGGGATGTGGGATATTCAAGCAAAGGCTGAATATTCACTTGAATAAATTGTAAATTCTAAAAGGTGGAAATAATTGGATAAGACTAGAATGGCTATTGAATTCCCTTCCAATTCTGAAATTTTATGATTCTGAATTAATGAGCCAAGATGAACAAGAATAAAATTTAACTAGTGTTAAATCTCCATGGGGGGGTGTTTTTAGTCAATTATATAACCATTATATGGGGGTCATTTGGTTAATAGCTCTTTCTGGGAAAAGCCTTCGTATGCAGACTTCCAAAGAAGTTAGTGCAAACATGTTTCCTTGAAGAAATCTGGCATTCAGGAAAGAGTCTCTGGGATATGTGCCTGAATCAGATTAAATCTGGAATCCTTTGTTCACTGCTTGACCTCACTCTGAAAAGGCATCCAGACAAACTAAAGTGTATCCAGAGGAAGAGGATATGCTAGAGTGCTGCTTTGGGAATCAGAAAGAACTGGCTTTGAATCCCATTTCTAAAACTTCCTAGCTGTGTGATACTAACAAGTCACAATCCCTCTGAACCTACATCTCTTCATCTACAAACTAGCAATAATAGGATCTCCTTCATATTAGAACTCAGGTGATACAGTGTCTCTATACTTTAACCTCAGAGCATTCTATAAATATGAGCTTTTTTTGTCCGGGGGTGGGGTGGGGGGAGAAAAGATGGCTTCCCCCCCCATTCTGAGAGACTGAACAATCATGGGAGGTGGGAGCCATAAGGGATAGGAAAAGCCCAGGAGTTTTTAAATTCCCCAGAGAGAGAATTTAAGTATTACAGAACAACTGGGGAAGGTTAATTGCAGCAAAGGACAGGGTTACCCTCAAATGAATATGATAACAAGCAATTGAAGCTCACTGACCTCCTTAAGGAGTGGTCTGCCCAGCCAGAATGTAGGTGCCTCATTGGATTCTGAGAACTAGGGAAGATAGCCATTCTCATGACCTCATGCTTAGACTTTTACAGTAGCTTTACATTTAATCCCTTTGCCTCAAGTCTCTTCCACCCCAGTCAATCCTCTCTTGGCTATCTTCCTAAAAGGCAATTATGATTCCTCCTTCTCTCTTTGTCTTTCTCTCTCTCCGTCTCTCCTTCCTTCCCCACCTCTGTCTGTCTCTCACTCTTTCTTTTCTTTCTCTCCCTCTCACTGTGTCCCTTCTCCTTCCCCTCCTCTCACTCTCTCTCCCTGTCTCTGTCTCTTTCTATCTGTATGATGACATTTGACATCAAATGATGAGGATGGGACTAAAAGCTCCCTCATTGCCCAGAACCTCATCATGTCTGTCTTTCTCTCTCTCTTGAGTCTAACACTCTCAAAGTCTCTCTTAAGAACTTTAGATTTGATTGTTTGACATGGGACACACTGGCACAGGAATACCCAGCATTGTATGCCTTCATTAGAGAAGATGTTGTGCTGTATGAGTAAAGCAGAATTGAATTAGCTCAGAAGAAGAACACGAGAAGTGCAGAGTTAGAGAGTCCACCACAAATATTCACAGGGACTATTTGTGTTTGATCTGTAGCAGAACATTACAAGTTAATATTGGTTTAATCTACTACAGTAGTACACTGTAACTCAACTCCAATATAGTGACATCATTTTGGTCCCCTTTGAGAATGGCAGACAACAACTGTTGGGATAATCTAATGTAACTTTAGTTTACCTCTGGCAGAGCTTTTCTTCTCTTCTTGTGAGAGGATGATGGCGATTCAAGGAGACCGAGAGGCAGTTGATGTTCTCTGACCTCCCCACTAAGAGGCCGTTGCATTGTCTGACCTCTCTCCTTCTCCCTCTGCCTCTAATTTATTTCATTCTCAGTCCACAAGCAACACCTGTGTCAACAAAGACTGCCCTGCAGCTCCTTAAGATGTTATGATCCACAGCTGTGGAGGCTCTGGGAGAATTGACCTGCCTCTTCACTTAGGCAACCAACCACCCAACATGCTCTATGATCTCCTTGCTGTTTTTCAGACAAGACATTGTCTTCCCACTTTGCACTGACTGTCCCTTTTGTCTGAGATCTTCTCTTTCCTCATCTCTATCTCCTGACTTTTCTGGCTTCCTTCAAGCTTCTGCTAAAACCCCATCTTCTATAGGAAGACTTTCTTAGTCCCTCTTAAAGCTGGTGCCTTCTCTCGGTGATTTACCTCCAATTAATCTTTAATCTTATTTATACTGATTTCTTTGCATGTTGTTTCCCCTATTAGAATATGAAATCTTCCAAGCCAGGAACAGCTTTTGTCTTTCTTTGTAACCCCAACTCTTAGCAGAAACCCGGCACATAATAGATGTTTAATCAATATTTGTTGAGGTGACCCCACTTCCTTTTTCCCCGACTCATTACTGCCTGGTAAATTGGTGTTTTTTGCTCTCAACAGTTTCTGGTTCTTTTAAAACTTTCTTCATTTGGTGGTTGTATTTTTATAATGGGATTTGTCTCCAGATAAAGATGAGCTGATTTTTTATTGTCCCAACCATTTGCTATAGAGAAGACAATGGGTATGGGGAAAGAATGGGAAAGAATAAAAGTATACTGTGAAACCAACTGTTCTACTGACCTAGATTTAACCACCAGCCTGTTTGGGGACATGAAGGTGGGAAGAAGGAATGTGTATGTCATGTAATGATGGTGATGGGGATCAGGGATGGACTCCCAAAATATTGGGGTTCCAGACCAGTGTTTTGGGGGTCTCAAAAATTTGTAGACTTAGACTATCTCTAAATAAAGCAGCAAAGTTTTTATTATTATAACATTATTGACAATGAGCTGAGTTCCAAGATAGAACTGAGGAATAAGCAAAGGATATATTTTATTTTATTTTATAGTATTTTATAGGAAAAAATGAGAGAAAACCAGATGCTTCAAGTCACTGAGCTTAGAGGTAGAGTTGAAGAGTGGTTAGGTTAGCTTACACTGTTACTTTTTATTAGCTCCAGGATATCATTGATTTTCAAATTTGTTGACTTAGGGGTGGAGTTGGGGAGGCAGCTCACTCATTCACTTATGAGGAGCCATAAAATATAAACTAAGACAAAATAAACAGCATTCTTTTGGAGCCCACATCCAGGTCATAAAATGTAAACTAGGACAAGATAAACCAAAGCCAGAAATTGGGCATTTTGTAAGACTGAATAGCTTGGAGACCAAGCCAAATCATCCCTGAGGTCTGCATTTAGGAGGTCATTATTTTCTGGACCAGGTGGCTGGTGGTTACAATCATATCTTTGGCATCAACAATAATTTTGAAGTTGTGAATGCTGTGGGTAAGTTCACTTACCTTGGCAATATACTTTCCCAGGGATGTCCATGTCGATAATGAGATTGACACATGCATTGCCAGAGCTGGGTCAGTATTTGAGAGTCTCCAAAGGAAAATGTGGGAGAGAAAAGGTGTCAAACTACCTACTGAACTGAAGGGCTACAGAGCCGATGTGTTAAACTTCATTGTTGTATGCTTGTGAAACCTGCACAGTATCCCAGCTTTATGCCAGGAAACTGAATCACGTCCATTTGAATTGGATTAGGAAGATCACTTGGCAGGATAAAATAAGACATTCATTTTCTCTCCTTCTTTCCCTCTCCCTCTCTCCTTCTCTCTCTCTCTCTCTCTCTCTCTCTCTCTCTCTCTCTCTCTCTCTCTCTCTCTCTCTCTCTTCTTTTTGCTGAGGCAATTGGGGTTAAGTGATTTGTCCAGTATCACCCAGCTAAGAAGTGTCTAAGGTCAGATTTGAACTCAGGTCCATCTGACTTCAAGGCTGCTGCTCTATCCACTACATCACTTAGCTGTCCCCCTGAGGTCCTTTCTCAAGGTAAACGGCCAAGCATTCCAGTTCTGTTGTGGAGAGCATAACTCCATTGGGCTGGCCACATTGTTTAAATGCCAAATGTATGCTTGCCAAAGAAAATTATTTTATGAAAACCTCACACAGGGCAAGCGCTCACAAAGTGGTCAGGAAAAGTGATACAAGAACACTCGCAAGGTCTCTCTTAACTTCAGAATGTTTTGGAACACAAGATTTTTCAAGGGTGAATATTGAAAATTATATATCTGTATGTTTTGAAAATAAAAAGCTTTAACAATAAACAAAACAAGAAATAAATACACTTTAAAAAAGAAAGCAAAAGGCTTTAATTTAAAAAAAAACTTTAGAATTGAGTGTATGACATGGGAGACACTGACACAGGACCACCCAGCATGGCATGCTCTCAACAGAGAAAGTGCTGTGCTCTATGAGCAAAGCAGAATTGAATTAGCTCAGGAAAAAAAAAAGATACACAAAGTTAGTGAGTGAGTCCACCCCAAATGTTCATAAGGACTATTGTGTCCAACTGCGACAGAGCATTCTGAGCTCATATTGGTTTGATCAGCCACAATCAACCCATGGTCAGACTTGACTCTACCATAATGAAGCTATTTTGAGCCTCTTTAAGAATGAAGAACAACTAACCAATTAAAATCCAAGCTTACTATATTAGAACTGGCTCAGTTTTACATGGAAATATCCTCAACAGGAGCATTTAAATTTGCCTGCTTTCTTGAGAGAACTAGGGCTATCTACTTTTTTTTTTAAGTGGTGAGAGTAAAAAATAAAAAGTAAAGTTTAAAATTGGTGAGACTGATTTTTCTGCCTTCTTTTTGGCTTCTTTTATTTCCTCCATCTTTTGGCTGTGGTCTTTTTAGGGACTCCTATCTGCTGGGTCTAGTATGGATGCTGTGAACTGACATCATCTATACCTGGACTTTCTTCATTTGTAAATTGAAGTGGTTAGATTCCATGGTTTCTGAGGTCTCTTCTGACACCAATGAGAGAGAAAGGAATATCTTTATCCTGGTCTCTTCGTTTGATTCCCAACTCTGAGAAATGGACATGGGGGGGCGGTATTTGTTTCTGTTCTGTGCTGTTGATCCTCGGTTTCAGGTGTGAGAAGTAATGGGACTCAGCTCTGGAGAAGTTGGAATCAGGATCATTGCAGGATAGATTGGTTATCTTATCAGCCAGACATGGAAATCCTGAGAAGTCAGGGTGGCTGGGGCTTGACCTCTGACCAGTAGGGTTTGTAGAAGAATGAAATAATATCATAAGTGCTTTGTATGTACTAAGAGTATACAAATTGGAGGACTCATTCTTGAAGTTTTGATGGCTTTTGCTTTTATTCCATAGTCATTTCTTGAAATACCATCTTACCCCTTCTAGACAGCTCCCTTCCTTGTGACAAAGAAAAACAAGGAAGCAAAAATACTCATCAAATTGTCTGTTTTTGGCAGCATATAAGACAGTCTTCTCCAGTAATCCCTCCTTTTTTGCTATGAGGAGAGAGTGTGTTTCATTATCTATTTTGTGGGGCCAAGGGTTTTTTAATTATGCTAAGGCCTGCTTCCCTTTAGTGACATTTCATTTACCTAGTTGCATTTATGGCGGCTCTGTTCTTCTGAATATATTTATTTTGTTCTAATTCAGTTTATATCAAGCTTTCCAAATTTCTCTGAAACTAAAAGTTAAGGTATTGTATTACTTAGAAGACCTTTGATGCAAGATTCTTCTTACTGATTAAACTTTGGGTCACATTGTAACAAAGTCTTGGGTGAGTAAGCCCTAGATTAAGAAAATCAGAACCTGGAAAGTACCTAAGGCCAGGAAGGACAGACACCGAAACAAGACAGTCAGAGTTGCAAGGGAATTGATCTGAGTGCCCTAAAGATCTGGGGCAAGATAGAGTTTGATAATGATGGATCAGACGTGAGGATCTACTCAAAACTGCATAGCTAGCTAAGCAATAAAATCTCTTATCTCTTGCTCTTTGTTTTGTCCTCAGCAAAAACAACCCAAAACAAAACAAAAAACCCCCTATCCTATCTGACAATACCTTGCTAAAAGACATCCTAGCTCTTTTCCTGATGTAAGAGCATCCTGTCTCCTTACCTAGCTCCTTCTCATCTTTCAAGGCTATTAGTCTACTAGTTAAGCCTTGAATTTTCAGTATATATAGCTCTCCCAAACTATTTCTAATTGGCTAAATTTCCTTTTGAAGCTAACCCATCAACTAGGGCATAAATAAACTTTTTTTGTGTGACTTTAAAAGAATCTCTTTGAATTCTTTCAAATTATGAACCCTTAAATAAGGGTATTAGATAAACATTATCTATAAATCATGGCCGAGAATCAACCAGGGTGCCAGAAAGGTGCTCGTGGCCTTCTCCTTACTGTTTTTCCCTTTTTGATTTATCATGCACTTAATAACCAGCAGTAGCTAGGTGGTACAGTTGGTAAATCACTGAATTTGGAATCAGGGAAACTCATCTTCATGCCTTCAAATCTGAGCTCAGATACTTAGCCAGGACAAGTCACTTCAACCTGTTTGCCTCCATTTCCTCATCTGTAAAATGAGCTGAACAAGGAAATGTAAACCCTTCCAGTGTATTTGCTGAGAAAATCCCAAATGGGGTTTTGGGGGGAGTTAGATATGATAAAACTCACTCAACAACAAAAATAACACCCATCAATAAACATGAACAGTTCAAAATAAGAAAAAAAGAAGAGTGTATGTAACAATCCAGATTTCTACGATATATAAGTTTTTAGATGTATGTTCAATTTAACACAACAGTACAAAGTCTACACTACTAGTGTAAGTTCCTTCTGAACTTCAATTTGCTCTCTTCTGTTTGTTTTTAATATTTCATTGATACTCTTTTGGGTGATTTTTGTATTACTAACACCATCTTCAAAGTCAAACAAAACCTGGTAACAAATAAATATACTGAAATAAACTCATACATTGGCCATGTCGGCAAATTTATATTTCATTGTACATCTCTATCCTAACACTTCTATCAAGAGGCAATAACAGATTTATCGGATGTCTTCTGAAATCATGACTGATCATTTTGCATTCAGCAGAATTCTTATATCCCTCAAATTTGTGCTTTTTTACACTAATGATGTCAAATTCAAACTGATTCCTACTGATCCCAGAATGACTAAACACACACACACACACACACACACACACACACACACAAATTAGCATTGTTTATGTTATATTATAATTTTATTAATTTTGTTAAACATTTCTCAATTGCATTTTAATCTATCTGCCATTGGGCTTAGAGTTTGACACCTCTAATTTACATTATGGAAATCATTAGCTAAATTATCCTCCTGCTTCTTTCATATCATTCTACATTAGTTTAGTTCCCAGTTCCCAATCCATCCTTTTTACAATTTCTTACAATGCAAAGATATTCTATTACAAACTATGTACCTCAGTTTATTCAGTCATTCCCCAGCTTATGGGTAACCATTTTGTACTTTATTCTTTGCTATAATTTTTTTAAAATAAAGCTATAAATATTTTTTAATACATGCTAGTCTTTTTCCTCCTTGGATCAAAAGGTGTGCACAGTTTAATAACTTTGGCAGCAATGGGTGGGTGGGTGAGGGACTAGAATTCTAAATAGTCTTCTAGGATAATTGGATTCTTTTTTTTTATTATAGCTTTTTATTGAGAGAACATATGCATGGGTAATTTTTCAACATTGTTCCTTGCAATCTCTTCTATTCCAACTTTTCCCTTCCTTCCCTGCACCCCCTCCCTTAGATGGCATGTTTAACATTCATACATGTTAAACTTGTAAAAATATATGTTAAATACAATATATGTATACAGATTTATACAGTTCTCTAGTTGCACAAGGAAAAAAATGGATTTAGAAAGGTAAAAATAAACTGGGAAGAAAAATAAAAATGCAAGTAGTCCACATTCATTTCCCAGTGTTTTCTCTGGGTGTAGCTGGTTCTGTTCATCACTGATCAATTGGAACTGAATTGGATCTTCTCATGAGCAAAGATATCCACGTCCATCAGAATACATCCTCATAGAGTATTGTTGTTGAAGTGTACGATGATCTCCTGGTTCTGCTCATTTCACTCAGCATCAGTTCATGTGAGTCTCTCCAGGCCTCTCTGTATTCATCCTGCTGGTCATTTCTTACACAACAATTATATCCCATGACATTCATATACCATCATTTGCCCAACCATTCTCCAAATGATGGGCATCCATTCATTTTCCAGTTTCTAGCCACTATAAAAAGGGCAGCCACAAACATTTTTTGCACATACAGGCCCCTTTCCCTTCTTTAAAATCTCTTTGGACATAAGCCCAGTAGGAATGATTGGGATTATTGACTCTATAACAATGCTTTCATTAACTATGCTTGTTTTCTCATACCCTTTCAACATGTCATTTTCCTTTCCTTTTTTTTTTTTTTTTTTTTTGGTTATCTTTGACAATCTAGTGAGCACCATAGGATGGCAGAGACTTAAAAGAGTTTAGGGATAATTTAGTATATCCCCTCCCCCACTTTATTTCAGAGGAAGAAACCGAGGCCCAGAAAGGATGTGTGACTTGCATGTGTCACATAGATGATGATGATTATAGTTAGCATTTATATAGCATTTTAAGTTTTACTAAGTGTTTTACAATTACTATTTTATTTGATCCTTATCATAATCCTGGAAGGTAGGTCCTATTATTATATCCATTTTATAGATAAGAAAATTGAAGCAAACAGAGATTAAATGAGTTGTCCAGGGTCACACAGCTAATAGTGTGTGAAGCCAAATTTGACCTCAGGTCTTCCTGATCCTAGGCTGAGTGCTCTATCCACATTGTACCATCTACCTACTACATAGGATGTAAACCATTCTCTGATTTCCAGGCCTCTGTTCTTTCCATACTTTTCATATAACCTCGTAGGAAAAAATTTTACCTCCCTCCACCCAACATTCTCCCTGGTTGATCTTTATCCCTATCCAGAGGCATAATCAGGACATCTGCCATCCAGGACAAATTCCATGTCTGGAAGTGGGATGAAAAGATGAGTATGGGGATGTGTATCACAGTGGTGATAAAGCAGTGCCCTGAAATAAAGCCCTTTCACCCTACCCTAGTTATAGGTCTGTCTCTCTCTGAGAGGGCAGACTGTGCCTTTATATTGCTTGAATGGGTGAAATTATCCAGGGTTCTTCTCAGTCAGACTCAGGCCTAGTGACCTAAACTAAGCTTAGCCTGATGAGACAGCTGGAAGAAACTCAGGATTTGGATTCAAAAAACTTGGTTTTGAATCTTAGTTCTGGAACTTATTGCCTATGTGACTTTGGGCAAATCACTCTCATCTGGGCCTCAGTTTCCTCAATTGTAAAAAGAGGGGGTTGAACTCAATAGCTTGTAAGGTCTCTTACAGCTCCTGATCTCTGATTCTATGATCTATTATATTCATATACCTTAAGTTTTTCAGCCTCTCCCCAATCAATAAGCACCCCCTTTATTTCCAGTTTTCTCCACAAAAAAATCACTATGAATGTTTTTGGTATATGTAGGATCTTTATTTCTATCTTTGATCATATAGGGATATATGCCCAACTGCCTCATTGTACAAAGGAGGGAGCTGAAGCCCAAAGGGAACAACTCCTCAGATGTTACATGGTACATTTCTAGCAGAAATTGGATGTGAATTTATGAATTTCTCCCACTCTAAATGCAGCCCCCTTTCTAGTCTACAATGAGAAGGTGGTGACGTGATTATGTGTCCTCTGGAGGAGCTCATTGTCTCATGGAGGGGGGGGAAGAGAACAGCATCATTTATACACACAAAAAGTCTTAGAATCCCAGGTTTCTTCAAAGTTCAGCTGCAGTATTTTCTTCTACATGAAATCTTTCTCACTCTCTACTCAGACATCCTGACTATCTTTGTCCTTCACACCAAGGTTACTTTGTATCTCTTTTATGCCTGGGCAAATAAGATTACTTTGTATCTTTTCTGTGTCCTTCACTTGCCAAAGTTATCTTACTCTGTATCTCTTATATGTCCTTCATACCAAAGTTACCTTTTATCTCTGGTATCCTTACATCAGTGTTACTTTTTATCTCTTCTATGCCCTTCATACTAAGGTTAACTTGTATCTCTTTTATGCCTTCACACTAAGATTACTTTGTATCTCTTTTGTGCTCTTCAAATCAAAGTTACTTTGTATCTCTTTTATGCCCTCACACTAAGGTTACTTTGTATCTCTTTCATGCTCTTCAAATCAAAGTTACCTTGTATCTCTTTTATGCCTTTACACTAAGGTTACTTTGTATCTCTCTCATGCTCTTCAAATCAAAGTTACCTTGTATCTCTCCTATACCCCTTATACCTAGATTACATTGTATCTCCTCTATGACACAATAGATACAAAAATGTGTATGTGTCAGCTGCCAGTTTAGAACCTGAGTTTCTTAAAGGCAATGATTGTTCCATTTTGTCTCTAGTGTCTAGCAGGAGACTGACTAGATGGTAGTGTAGCAGACAAAAGAATGCTGGCCCTAGAGTCAGGAAGATCTAAATTCAAATTTGGCTTCAGGAACTCACTAGCTGTGGCAGCCTGGGGAAGCCACTTAACCCTGTGTGCCTCAATTTCCTCATCTGTAAAATGAACTGGAGAAGAAAATGGCAAATGACTCCAGTATCCTTGTCAAAAAGACTCCAAGTCAGGTCATGAAGAATCAAACAAATGAAATCACTCGAAACAACAGCAGTGTCTAGCACAGAGTGGATGCTTAAAAAAAAAAAAAAAGCTTTTTTAATGTATGTCAGACAGATTCACTAGTTTGTCAACAACAACCTTTGGTCATAAGTAGTGATTGGAGGGGCAGACAGATGGTATTGTGGATAGGATTGGACTTAAAAGCAGGAAGATCAGAGTCCAAATCCTACATTAGATGCCACTGTATTTTGACCCTGGGCAAGTTAAACTTTCTTGGCCTCAATTTCTTCATCTCTAAAATGGGAATAATACCTTTATAGAATTAAGATAGCATTATAAAGTACTTTGCAAGCTTTAAAGTGCTATATAAATACTAGCTATTATTATTATAGGATTATGAATATAAAGCTAGAAGGACCTTAGAGGCCCAGATCACTTATTAGTCAGATGAGGAAACTGAGACTCAGATTATAGTCAGAGCTGGAAGGGACCTTTGAGCCAAGCCCTCTCATTTGACAGATGAGAAAACGGACCCAGCCATCTGCCCGAGGCCACATGCTTAGCAAATAGCAGGATCAGAACTCAAAGTCAGGTCTCCTGAATCTGATTTCATCCCTCTTTCCACAGGTGCCATGTTTCAAAGATATCATAGCAAAGGCCACAAAGTTTTGAAGACAACAACATTTAATAATAATATTAAGTTACAACTCTTGTCTAGGAAGGAAGACTTCCTTTATAGTAAAAAATAAAAAACAAAAAACAAGTCCATTCTCCTCCTCAGTCATAAAACCAAGGACTCTTCAGGTCTATCTGTGGCAATGGGTCTCTGGTCTTTGGGGGGCTGCTGGGTTACTGAGCAGGAAGCCGGGCTTCTGAGCCCTTTAAGTCCTGAGTAGGAAGCCAAGATTAAGTAAGGATGTTCTGGGATTTCAGGGAAGCCACATATTTCTGAGTCCATTGTGCTGCAGGATCAGCGCAGACTTTCTGTCCTTTTTTGGTGGTGAATCTGTAAAGAAAAAAACAATAACCCCTATTTTTTTTGACTACATCCCCATCATGCATATAATGCCAATGGTAAACTGTGCCTCAGAACCATTCAGTGTCCTGTTCTGGACTTGGAGATAGCACAGGCCCTGGAGTCAGTAGACCTGGGTTCAAATGCTGCTCCGTCTCTAATGTTTATTCTCTATTTGACTTTGTCATCTCTTAGCCTCTCAGGACCTCATTGTTCTCACCTGCAAAAGGAAGGAGTTGGATTAAATGGCCTCTGAGGGCCCTTCCATAGTTAGAGCTATGATTCTATAATCTTAAGTCACTTATGCTTCCCAGGCCTCAGTTTCACCCTCTGTAAAATGAAGAGGTTGGACTTGATGATCTCTACAGTATCTTCCAGCTCTATATGAATGATTTTAGACTTTACTATCATAGAACCATCTCATCCTCCAGCTTTCCTGGAACACATTCAGGTTGCATACACTCTCAACCCTAAAGCCAGAGGGAAAAACTAGACCTCTATGATCCTGCTATGGGAAAAGTAAGTAGTGTCGTAGATAGAGCACTGGACTTGAGTTCAAATCTGACTTCAGACACATATTAGCTGTGTGCCTCTGAGTAAGTCACTTAAAGCTATTTGCCTCAGTTCCTCACTCCTGAAGTAGGAACATACTAGAGAAGAAAATGACAAGTCACTCCAGTATCTCTGCCCCAAAAAGCACAAGCCCATGGGGCCACAAAGAGCCAGATGTAACTGAACAAAAACTACAACCACACTCTCCTAGAAGCAGCTGTAGTTTCTTCAAAGTGCTGCATAAGAACAGAAGCTAAACCAGGCTACATTATCAATATACCAGTCCTATGCTCCAGGAGACTGAGGGACAAGATCATAGAACTCTCATCTTCATTTTGCAGATAATAGAGGAGCCAGAGAGGGAAAGTGCCCACTGTCCCACTTTTGGAGGTGGGAGAAGATGAATGAGTCCATCAATCATTCAGTCATCCCAAGGCCATCAGTGCTAAAGACCAAACACCTGCCTGGCCATAAGGTGGCTTTGTCTTTGGATGTCGGAGGGAGCCCCTCTCCCCATTTTCCAGGCCAGAAGAAATACTCACATGACAGCAGAAAGGGAGCAGCTGCTCTTGGTCAGTTCATAGGTCTGTACAAGTTTCCACGCAATGTGTTTGCGGCTGTATTTCTCACAGCAGTGCCTGGCAGTGTTGCTGCCTTCTAAAAACCAAGGCAGACAGAGTTTGGAAATGGCCCATTCTCCTCAGCCCTTGCCCCTAGCACCCAGTCCCGAGAGAAAAGAAAGGCACTGAAGGGAGCAGCCTTACGTGTGGCAGCCTGGACTTTGGAGCAGAGAATCCCAACCAAAAGGACACACAGAACGATCCCGGAGGCTTTCATGGTCCTTCCTTGAGCCTTCAAATTCCACTTAGCTGGATAGTAGTCCTGAGGCTGCAGCCAAATTTCTTTTTATTAGGGAATAAGCTCCCTGAAGAGACTTCCTAAGAATTTTGTGGTCGAGAAAGATGCCAGGTGATTCACTGATCCCGCTAAGCTGGAGGGTTTCGTTCCTGGCAGGTGTGAGTTGCCAGAGGGGGGATGTACCCATCAAGAGGAGGGACTGGAAGGGGGAGAAGAGAGAAATGCTAGAATGAATGCAAGGAGTGGAAGCAAGAAACACATGATCTCAGGGGCCTGCCCTCTCTGCTTCTCCCCAGTGCTGTCCAATGTCTAAGCCAAGGGCCTGTTGGAAAGTCATTGAAACTCCCGAGGAAGACAATGGGGGAGTCCAAAGCAATTTTTTACTCGAAGCAGTCACTCCAGCCTTGCTGGCTTGTTTCCTAAAGCTTGGTTTTTTACATTTTGGACTGGAAGTTCCAGGGACCTGGATTCTAGATTTTGATACTTAGGAACTAGAAGTCTGGGTAAATTCTTTAACCTGAGTCTCTAAGATGCGGCCTCTAAGGGTCTTTTCCAAAGCACAAATAGATAGTGTTTTTGAGCAGAGGAATAATATGATCATGATTTTGGCAACTATGGAGGGGACAGATTAGGGTATATAGACCACCGAAGGCAGGGAGATCAATTGGGGGCTTTTGCAATATTTCAAGCAAGAGGCAATGGGGACCTAGGGAGTTGCCATGTGAGTGGAGAGAGGAGGGATATGTGGGAGAGAGGTGCAGAGATTGAATTGATATAACTTGGCTATTGAGGAAAGAGACCCTAACCCTCTAACTCCATTAACTAAGACCTAGACCAAATCTGTACAAGTTGTTCAATGAGGTATCCTCATTCCAAGGTACTCTGTAAAAATGGGAATGGTTCGATTCAGCTCATCTACATTTCGGGCAACACCATTTAAAGCCCACCACTCCACTGCTGAGGTGCCGAAAGCACTTTGTTTCCTCACAAAGCCACTGACTGAGGTCTCCAGATTGAGTGAAATTTGAGGCCTAGAGGGTAGTTTGTTCCAGCAGAAAAAAAGTTGGTCTTCCAGAGAGAATTCTAAGTGAGATCCTGCCAGCATTTCACGAGACCCTCCCAGCCTTCTTTCCTCTTTCTCCATGGTCTCCTTCCTCTGCTTGGCACCTGTGGTGCAGGTTTTTCACCCCACCCCTTCCCCATCAGCTTGAGAGGGTCTACTTCCTGGAATGGTTTCCATGTCTCCAGGTTGAGATCTAGAGCCATTAGAAACCAGGGCCCCAAGGGAAGGCGTGTGGCCTGTAGTCTGCCCACAGCTCCACTGCTCATTATACAATTGTCCTTAGGTTGACTCAGTTCCTTACCTCTACTCAACCCAACCCTCATACAGGCTGGGAAAGCAGCAGCTCCTCAAGTCCTAGCACTTCAGAACTAACTTCAGACAAATTAGCCAGACTGGATGCTAAATCCCTCTCCCCACCCTCCCAGAAGCTGCCACTACAAAATTAATGACTCAGAGCAAGAGTGGATCATTTTAATTTCCTGCGTTAAGCACTCCAAAGTGATACACAGAATGAGTGCAGAGTGACTTTGGGGAGACCGAACAGTTCTGAAGGAGGGAACTATTCAAATTACAATAGCTAGCACTTCTAAAATGTCTGAAGTTTACAAAACATTTTCTCCCACGGCATTTCATTTGTTCCTCCCAACCACCCTGGGAGGTAAATAATATTATTAACCTGGTGTGATAGATGAGTAAAATAAGGCACAGAAAAATGACATAGCTTGCCAGGGTCACCCAGTTTGGGAGAGTCTGAGATGTGATTTGAATTCGGGTCTTTCTAACTCAGTCCTATACCTTTATTCACCCTATCACCTAAATACAAGAGAAGCCTGTTGGCAAATCCTCTCAAAAAATGAACAATCCCTTCTTCTCTAAGCTGGGAAAATCAGATTTTCTGATGATCTGTCAGAAGCTTCTAGGGAAAATATGCCTGGAGACCTCCTCCCAGCCCCATTTCCACTAAAGTTCAGTTTTTCTCATTCAATATTTATTTATTAAATAATCACTTAATAAAAGGCTGGAGTTGCAGATACACAGATGGAAGGAGGAACATGCCTTGACCTCAAGAGGCTTACATTCTAGGAAAAGGCATAAGATAAATACACAAAAAACCATAATATAAGTTATAATACACGAAGTTCACAGAAGTCAAGCCCTTCCCCCTATGAGTGCTGTAACTCCATACCCTCAAATTGTTCTGATTGTCCACCTTCCTGGACTTGTTTCCCCATCTGTCAAATGAGGACATTGGACAAGGTCACTTTTAGCTCTGTCCTACATTTACGATCCATTTGTTAGCTCTGTGACCACGGGGAAGTCACTTCATCTCTCTCTAGTTTGCTCTTTGTAAAATTAGGGTCCCCTTGCCACTCTAATGACACCATGATCCCTGAGGGTCCCCCCAACTCCAAATTCAAAGTAGCCACTAAATGGATCTGTCTTAGGTAAGGCTCATTTAGAGACTGGCTCAAGAGGGTAGATGGAGCCTTTCTTTTCTCTCACTGATATTTGACGACTACTTCAGACACATCAATTCTTTTCTTTTCCATCCAATTTTATGTCATCTTGGGATGGGGACCATCCAATGTGGAAACACCCTCTAGTGATACAGTGACAGTTCACTTGTCTTAGAGAATTGTGTGAGGGATACTTGGAAACAGGACTCACCCAGAGTCCTTGCTGGTATGTGTTAGGGGTGAGAACTGAACCCATCTTCCTGACTCTGAACTTGGCCCTCTATCTACTGGGTCACATTTCCCCTCATTATGCACATTTTGGCAATCCACCGAGTCTATCAATAATATTTGTTACTACCCTGTGCCAGGCACTGAGCCAGGTGCCTAAAATGAAACAATCCACACCTCCCCAAAAAAAAGAGTTTTTGAATTGGGGCCTCTGACTTCAGAGCTGAGGACTGAGATGGAAGGACACAGTCTACATTGATGGAACATTTGACAGAGTAGAAAAAGCACTTTATATATATCGTCTCGCTTTGATAATGAGCATAGGACATTAGCACTGAAAGAGATAGTAGAAATCAACCAGTCGGGCCATTTCTGGAGCCACAAATCTTGGTCAGAGTTCCAGCTCTGCCAAGGTAGCTCAATGGCTTCCAAGGTGCTTCTAGCTCTAAACCTTTGATTCCATTGGTCTTACAGAGGAGGAAGAAGTAACCTAGCCTAGAGAGCAAAAAGGACTTCCTTGGAGTCACATGGATAGTAAATGGGCATCTGGGAATCTGGGAGGTACAATCATTCACTCTGGTAATGGCCTAGCTGAGAGAGAAGGAAGAAAGACCACCTTCTCCACCTCTCATTCAATTCCCCGGGAAACTGGCCAGTAGTTCCCACCCCCATCTTAGCGATCCATGGTGGTGTTATTGAACGATGGCTTCTTGGGGAGTTTTTTCAAGGTCTTTGGTGCAGCCCCCTGGGAGAGCTTGGCCTTCTTAGCATCTATTGCCTTCATGCGATCCTTGACCCACTGTCTTGTGGGGTCAGCACAGACTTGTCGGCTTCCTTTGGTTATAAAACTGTAGAGGAAGAAACAACAGATGATCAGGGACAGATGGAAACTTGGGGATCCTCAAGATCAAATTACCTCATTTCATAAAGTGAAAGAAAGAGCAAGTGGGAGGGATAGGAGGAAAAATAAAGAAAGATAGAAAGGAAGGAAGGAAGGAAGGAAAAGAAGGGAGGAAGGAAAGAAGGAAGGAAGGAAAGAAGGAAGAGGGAGAAAGGGAGGAAGAAAGGAAAGAAGGAATAAAGAAAGAAGCAAACAAAGAAAAAGAAGGAAAGAAAGAAAGATAGGGGGAGGAAAGAAGGAAGAGAAAATCACACAATAAAAGATTAATATCTTGAAGAGTATATGATAAATATGAAGAAAAAGGACTTGATAGAGAAATGGACCAGAATGAAAACCCAAATTATTATCAGTATGATTTTGATAATTATAATGATGTCAACATTCTGATTTTGGTTAGAGGGGAGTACTCAGCACCTGTAGGAAGGGAGAAAGGGAGGACGAGATGAAATGGGGAAGGCAAAGAGGGGAAAGAGTAAAGAAGGGGAGGAGCCTAATTTCCTAAACTCTAAAATCTAAAGGCAGCTGCTCCTGACCGTCATACTTAACCCAGATTCTAATGGAAAATAAATACAGCTTTTAAAAAAGATATACAAAATGAAATCTGTAGGGATTTTGGGGAAGTGGTGTGGTAACAAACAGTACCACACACGTATTGCTCATAAAGAATTTGTAAACAAGGAAACAGCTACAAAAATTCACAGAAAACAGATGGACCATGGAGCTCAGGATCCAAGATCTGCTGGAGACTTTCAAGTTTAATGAGTCCCTTTTACAGAAACGAGAAATTGGCACAGAGAATAAGTAACTTTCCTAGTGTCATGTAATTAGAAAGTAGTTGGGGTAGAATTCAAACCCACACCTTCCTGACTTAAGTCCACTTAAGTCCACCGCTCTGTCCTTGGCAATACACATTTCAACCACTCACTAGTTTGGGGGGGGGGGGGCAGTTAAATCAAGTCTCTCTCTGGGACTTGCCCTCTCTGGGATCAATTTCCTCTGTAAAAAGAAAGGGTTTGAATTTATTTCCTCTAAGTTCCCTTTCAGGTTTAGAAATCAACAATCAATTCCTTTTCACTGGAAGTATGAGTAGCAACATTCATATAGGGCAGGTAACCCTCAGCTCCATGGTCTAGTCCCCTGGGGCTGCCTAATCACCTCTGGAGCAGAAGTTACCATATGCGGGTGATCTCCAGTCAAGAAGCCCAACTGATCAATCAACATTTAGTAAATATGGATTATATACAGGCCCTCTACTCGGCAATGGCAAGAACACGTGATCTCAGGTAAGTCTCTTAAACTCAGTTTCTTCAACTGTAAAATGAGAAAAACGAGAAACTGTAAAATAAGACCCTCCCAAGGAGAGTCAAATGAGACATTTGTAAAGCACTCAGCCAGTGCCTGACCCATAGGAGGCACTATATAGTTGCTAGCTTTTATTATTATTAAATGAGTGAAATAATTCCTGTCTCAAGGAGTTTATATTCTAATGGAGGAATATAACCCCGTTAAAGAGAAATCAATACAAATGATTTAGGTGTGAGGGGAGCATTCTAGGCATGGTAGAGGGAGACTGAATGTTATATGAAGGCCATCGCTGGACAGCCACTTGGACTGATAATAAATCTGGTATCTGTGTGGAAGATGGATTAAAGAGAAGAAAGAGTGAAGATCGCTTTAGGAGACATGGAGACAATTTAGGAGGCTTTTGAAGGCCTGAACTAAGATGATGGTCTCGAGAATAAGATGGGTGGGAAAGATTAAGTAATGAGTTGATTGGTTATGGGTTTCAGGAGCGTGAAGGGGAAAGGTAAGAATGACTTGTAGGCTCAGGGCCCAAGCACTCACATCACTCCAGGCATGGAACAAGCGCTCCGGTTGGTCATTTGGTAGCTGGTCACCAGGTTTGAGGGGATTGCCTTCTGTATGTAGTTCACACAACAAGATGAGGGAATGACCGCAGCTCCTGAAAGACAAAATGAGAGGGTTTCCTCTTCTTTCTCTGAGTCTGCTTTGAGAGAGTTTTGGCTACTAGGACTTCTTGGCTAGGTGTTCAATTTAATTCAGTAAGAATCGGTCATTAAATACCTACTGGATGAGGGATACTGGAAATACAAAAATGAAGCGAGCACTGCCATTTCCCCAGGGAAGCTTACACTCCAATGTTGGGGTGAGACATGACCAACTACAGAACTAAGCCCCCACCCCCAGCCCCTACAACTAAGTAGCACAGTTGGGCGATGGGGCAGATAGAAATGGAACTTGGAGCCAAAGAAAACTTGAGTTCAACTATGACCTAATATGACTTAATATCTATGTGACCCTGGGTAGGTCATTTAACTTCAATCTGCCTCAGTTTCTTCAATTGTAAAATGGGTATAATAATAGCACTTATTTCAAGAGTTGTTATGAGAGTCAAATGAGATAGTGTATATAAAGTGCTTGGCACATAATAGGTGCCTAATAATTGCTTATTTCCCTTTTCCCTCCTGCCCTTCTCCTTTCTTTTTTTCCCTCCTTCCCGTCTTCCTTCCTTCCTTCCTAGAATTTCATCTCTCATGTGGCAAAAAGAAAGATTTCTAGGTTTAGAGCCAAAAAATCTGGTACTAATCCTGACTCTGCCACCTTGGGCAAATGATTTCACTTCTCCAGGTCTCAGTTTCTTCATCTGTAACACAAAAAGGGGATGAACCTCTAAATTTGCTTCCAAAGCTAGATTGTGAACTTAGCACCAGGAAGACCTGAGTTTAAGTTCTTCCTGACACATTTACTCGTTATGTGACCATGCACAAAGTCACTTCACCTCTGTTTGCCTCAGTTTCCTCATCTGGATGCCTTCAGGAAACTGTCAAACTCATTCAATATCAGAAGGAAAAGACACATTAAAAAAAACATTTTATACACTTAAAGTTTTAAAAATATTTTATAGTATTTTATTATAATTTCTCCTGTCTGTGCAAAAAACACATTAAATGCAAATAATTACTAGCAGAGATCATAATTTTATTTTGAAATACAAATTTCCAGCCAACTATTTCTATTTTCTTATGAAAGGGAAAAAATGTTATAGCATGATCCTTCAAGATATTCTTGAATTCCAGTCCCTCTCTAGGGACCCCAAGCTGCTCATGAAAATAAAAGTCCATCTTTTAAAAAACCAATTGTGACTTGGGGCAAATAACCTGTTGGATCTAGAATTCAACAAGAAGAGTCTGAGCTGATAAAGAAAACAATAGTACCCACCTAACAAGGCAGATTGAACAAGATAATGTCTGGAAAGTACCTTGCAAATCTTAAGGCTCATGGAAATTGCTTTTTTGATTGATAGTAAGAGTAATATCCCAAGCTGACTCTTCCTTCTCTTATCTCTCATGGTCTGCCTACTGCTTTCCCTTCCCTTCCCTCCTGGACTTTTTAACTTTCTATGGAATCACAGGATATCAGAATGGAAGGGACCTTACAGATCAAGTAGTCCAACCCTATCATTTACAGATGAGGCACTATAGTACCGGTCAGGTGAGGATTCACTGGAGGTAGAAAGAAGGAATAGTAAATGACTACTGGAACTCAGGGCTCCTGTTATTTTTCCTACTCCATTGGTGTAGCAGAGATGCTTTGGTATGGCAATGCATGCTGTGGTCCAACCCTACCTCCCTGCACTTACTCTTTCTAGTCCTGGCTCTTCCTGCCTCCTCTCCACCTCCAATCCCTAATACTTAGCCATTCCACTCAACTCCCCAGTTCCCGTGCCAAGCATATTGAGTCTATCCTATCCCATACCCTGACTTCTTTGCCTTGGGAATATTGCCCATACCTTTAGCAAAGAGAGGGGAGGAAAGGAGAAGAGAGGGAAGGCAAGTAGAAAGCATTCAATCTTACCTGCTGCAAAGGCAGTGGGACAACAGATAACCATGAGTGAGAGATGCAGGAGAATCATTATGGAAGCCTTCATGGTCTTGGCAATGGAGAAGAGATGGAGGAGTGGATAGAGATGTCTACAAATAGTTAAGTACTTGTAAAGAAAAAAAATTAAAACAAAACAAAATCAGATAGGAGAACCCTGGAGAATGGATTGCTCCTGCTCTGATTCTTCACAGGCTTCCCCACTCCTTTTATAGTTCTCTGATAAAGAGGAAATCTTCTTTCTTGTGAATTAAAGAACCCAGTACATTTTTTTTTTAAAAAGGGAAGTTGGAGGTGGGGCTGACTCAAGGGGTTTATTTTGGGGGACACTGAAAAAAAAGCTGATCCGGGAGACTCCTAAAGTTCATTCTTTTCATCATCGGGGGTGGTCCTTGGCCAGATTTTCTCAAGAGCTGGACTAGCTCCAGTTGATTAATTCATTGGAGCCCAGCATCCAGAAAGTCAGTCCCACCCTCTCTTCTTGCATTCCTTTTAACACCTATCAGACAGCCTTAATTAAATCAAGTTGACTTTTATGGATTTAAGAAAGACTCATAGATTCATAAATCTAGATCTAGAAGTCATAGAACAACTAGCCTTGTTTGTTATGTGAGGGAAACTGAGGCCAGAAAAAGTTGCCTAAGGTCACACAAGCAGTGGAAAAAGAGTAGAACTCTACCTTCAGCTTGATCCCTGTTCCAAATTCAGAACTCTTTCCACTCAGCCACAGATACTGGCTTCTATGACCAAGTGAAAGAACCCCACTTAACCAGCCAGCTGTCAAATCTTCCTAGGATCAGATCCAGACACCTGGAAGAGGTGTCAAGACCTTAAATTGACACTTCCCTTCTCTAAGTTTAAAATTCCTTTTCTCCTTACTCAGTCCATTAAATGAGGGCATTGCAGCAATTGAAATACAATGAGGGCTAGGATGAGGAGGTAAAATTATGACATAAGAATACACTTAAATATAACTAAGTTCCTAGGAATGGCAGAGATAAATATCTCAGAGAAACACAAGAAGACTCTTGAGAAAGGATGCGAAAAGAATGAAGAACCAAAAGGGCAATTCACACGGCTGACCACAACAATGTAAGCCCATAGGGGAATGACAAAGATGAACAACGTAGATGGGAAATTTCTTGTGAAAGGCTGCAGAAGGTGGAAAGTAGAGCCAAAAGAGCAATGCACATGGCTGGTCATCGCAACATAATCAAAGTCAGTGAAGAGTGGAGAGCCAAGAACAACAAACTCCATCAATCATCATGGTCGTTGTTAATATTAAATCGTCAGAGTGAGAGCTCACAGCCCTTCTTTTCTGTTAAAGATCCAGAAATAAAGTGTTTCCAGGAATGTATTTTTTTTTTTTTTTGCTGGGTTTTGCTGGGAAGTCTATTGTATCAACACACGATACAGCGATACTTTAAAAAAAATGATTTTGTGAGAATTAAAAAAAATAAAATAAAACAAAATAGTGGTCTGGGACTATGTGATCCCTAATGTCTTGATTCTGCCAGTCTTTAAAATGCCTCCTATCTGCCCAATCCTAGACTATGAAAAGAGAACAGGTTCTGGAGCCAGAAGCCTTAGGATTAGATATGCTTCTGTTATTTACTCATCTTAGCTAAGTCTTTTGATTTCCTTTCACAAGCCTTCATTTCTTCCTCTGTGAAATACAGAGGATTGTTTGTATGGCCTTGAAGGTCCCTTCCAACGCTAGCCTTGTGAAGATATATTGAGCTACTCTTAATCAACAGGGTTCCTCAGTAGTGACTATCTGAGCCAGACTTCCCTCACTCACTGGGGCCCCTTGGGGTTGTTCCTTCCTCTCTTCTAAACAGAAAGTGCAGAGTGTGGGGTTTGAAACAGTCCTAGAAGGCACAGACTGGGCACAGAGTGATCAAGAATGTGTATAAAGAACTAGATTGAATAGAGAAGAGGGCACAGGCAGAAAGACAGTTTCGGTCTGGAACAGGCAGTCTGGTATAGTAAATAGAGAGCTAGAGTTAAAGAAGACCTGAGTTCAAATTGTACTCAATATTGATGGGGAAACACTGAAACTCTCTCTCTCTCTCTCTCTCTCTTTCTCTCTCTCTGACTTTGGGGGGACCCTTTGAGAAACTCCTTGAATCCTTGGAGAAGCTCTCCTCTGAGAGACCCACCTTAGGGACTCAAGATAAGTGCTTTCATTCTATTATCTTGGTGGGACTAGTTGAGTCCAGGACTACTCCTACTTAGCCCGGACTGGAGATCTAGATTTCTTTTTTTTTTTTTAATTTTTTTTTATTATAACTTTTTATTGACAAAATATATACATGAGTAATTTTTCAACATTGACCCTTGCAAAAACTTCTGTTCCAACTTTTCTCCTTTTCCCCCCCACGCCCTCCCCTAGATGGCAGGCAGTCCAATACATGTTAAATATGTTAAAGTATATGTTAAATACAATATATGTATACATATTTATACAGTTGTCTTGCCACATAGAAAAAAATCAGATTTAGAAAGAAGGTAAAAATAACTGGGAAGAAAAACAAAAATGCAAGCAAACAACAACAGAAAGAGCATAAATGCTATGTTGTGGTCCACACTATTTCCCAGTATTCTTTCACTGGGTGTAGCTTGTTAGAATTCTTTCAAGGTGCTAAGTAAGTGGAATTGATAGAGACAATGGTTGTTTAGCAGGGTGCTTAACAGTTCTCTAGATGTACTTAGTACTTACTTGAGTTCTACAAGATCCATGCCTTTAAGAGAGCATATATAAGGAGGAGCCCACTAAAGGACAAGCTCACTAAGACACAAGCCCACTCTCGGAGGTGGAGTCAGATTCATTCCATCTTCCACCTTTGTGCTGACTGGCGATTCGGAGGGAGCTAAAGGCTGAAGCTGGCAGAGGCAAAGGACTAGCGGCAGGAACTAAGGAGAGAGATAGGCTTCTAAGAAAGCTAACCAGGCCCAAGGAAGGAGACAAGACTTAAAAGGAAACAATAAAGGATTTGGACTTTAACTCCTGGCTGAATTTGAGGTGATTATTACTGTGAACTGAAACTAAGGCTGCCTCCAGAAGCTCCCCAAGAAACCTGCTCCCAGAGAACATTATATTTTAGAGAAGAACATTACAGTAGCTGGTTCTCTTCATCACTGCTCAATTGGAGCTGATTTGGATCCTCTCATTGTTGAAGAGGGCCACGTCCATCAGAATTGATCCTTATATAGTATTGTTGTTGAAGTATATAATGATCTTCTGGTCCTGCTCATTTCATTCAGCATCAGTTCATGTAAGTCTCTCCAGGCCTTTCTGAAATCCTCTTGCTGGTCATTTCTTACAGAACAATAATATTCCATAACATTCATATACCACAATTTATTCAGCCATTCTCCAATTGATGGGCATCCATTCATTTTCCAGTTTCTGGCTGCCACAAACATTCTTGCACATGCAGGTCCCTTTCTCTCCTTTAAGATCTCTTTGGGATACAAGCCCAGTAGTAACACTGCTGGATCAAAGGGTAAGCACAGTTTGACAACTTTTTTGAGCATAGTGCCAAATTGCTGGAGATCTAGATTTCTATGGATCCTATTGAGCGCCACCACTCCCAGTAAATTGTCTCATTCTACTAGAAATCTAGGCCTAGGGGCAGTAATCTCATTCAATTGAAATTTCTATTCAATTTGCAAAGATTTTGGTCTGATGTCAATTCAAACTGCAGCCAGCCCCTAGCTAAAATTTCAAATTATAAAAAGGGGCAACTTGGGGTTCATTCCTTGCAAAGGCCTAAAGTAGCTTGCTCAGCTGCTAGGACCCTCTGCCCATTAAGAAGACATTCTCTTTTCAGTGTCAATCCCTCTTTATCTCTCTCACCTATTTCCCTACCAGGACCACACCCCACTTTACCTCTCTGTTGGGATTTCTCTGCTATGAACTTTATCTCTCTCTCTGCCAGGACTCCTCTGCTAGACTTTTACTTTTCTGTGCCACTAAGGAAGTCAGCCTCCTAGCAAAAGGAGTGCCAATAAACTGCTTTTTGCCAGTCTAACTTTTGGGGTTCATAAATTCATTTATGAAGAACCAGAAGAGGTTCTTATAAGTCTCTGCCCTGTCCCGAACCTCATCAATATATACTAGTTGAACGGGCCAATTAATCTAAACCTGTCTCCTCCTCAGTAAAATGAAATAATAATAGCACCTGGCTCAGTTTGTCAGTAGGGTCCAATGAAGTAACAAATGATAAAAATGCTTTCTAAACTTGGAGATGCTATACAAATGTCAATGATGATGATTATTTTATTTTATTTTTTATTGAAGCTTTTTATCTTCAAAACATATGCAAAGATAATTTTTCACCACTGACCCTTGCAGAACCTTGTGTTCCAGTTTCTCTCCTTCCCCCATCCCCTCCCTTAGATGGCAAGTAATTCAATATATGTTAAACATGGTAAAATATATGTAAATCCAATATAGGCAAATATATTTATACAATGATCTTGCTGCACAAGAAAAATCAGATCACAAAGAAAAAAATGAAAAAAAATAAAATTCAAGCAAACAACAAAAAGAAGGCCAATGATCAGAAGACTTATGAGTATGCAAGACTCCTTATAAAATCAGACTTTGGGGGACTATGTTGGTTAGTTTTTCTCTTTTAAAAAATTCTTCAGTATAAAGGATAGCCTTGGGAAATGTAGGCTATCAGGAATCCAGAAAATTTGAATTATAATCCTGCTTTTTGATATTTACTAACTGTGTGACTATCAGCTTAGTCACTGAAGCTCTCTCAACCTCAGTTTCTTCATTTGTAAAATGGAGCTAATAATAGCCCCTCCCTCACAATGGATCAAAAGAGATAACATGTATATAGTGTTTTGGAAACTTTAAAGGGTCGTATAAATGTTAGTTGTTACTATTAATAATCTAAAACACATGTCTATTAATAATCTAAACAGCATAGCAAAGTGGGCAATGACAGCTAAAAACCAGAAACCCAGAGAGAGGAAGTGGATGTCCAAGTATTCCAACCACCAATTTGAGGATCTATCCACCACATCATCCTCCCTCTCCTTTGGAGAGTTAGAAACAGTTAACAATGAAAGACTGGAGGCTGGGGAGGGGACTGAAGTAGGAGGAGAAAGAGAAGAAGAAACAAGGTAGAAAGGGTACGGTATAGGAAGAAAGCTGAAACTAGAATCAGGAAGACCTCTGCACTTTAACTAGCTCTCTAAGGTTTGTATGCAATGAGTTGGGTCCCTGAGGTATTATTATTCCCATTTTATAGAGGAGAAAACCGAGGCATATGGAGGTAATGTAACTTGCTCAAAGTCATAGAGTTACCAAATGCACAATTAGAATAAAAGTCTCGTGGTACTCCAATTTCTCTCCACTGGATGTGTGTGATCTTGAGTGCAACTTTTCCCCGCTCAGACTCAGACTTAGTTTTGTCAGTTGTAAAAATGGGCACTTTCATCTCTGAAGAGAAGGTGGGAAAGGATGAAGGAGAGTGGCAGCAGTGTGAAAAAAGTTCAGAAGGGAAACGAGAAGAGAGACATCTACAGCAAAGGAAAGAGCTGGGATCTCTCTCCCTTGGGAGCTGTAATCTGCGTAGCCCATTTTTACTCCACAAATTGGTCTGAAGAGGGATTCCCCCTTACCCTGTTTGACCTTAGAGGAACAACCAGGAACAGCTTGTGGAACACACAAATATTCAGATTGAAGTTTGACATCTATGGGGGAAAGGGCTCTCTCTTCCCATCACTGGAAGTCTTCATGTATAGACTGGATGATCACCCAACAGGGTATTACAATGGAAATTCTTTGTTGGCCATGACCTGGACTAGGTAACCACTGAGGTTCCTTCCAACGCTGATGTTCTGTGATTCTGCTTTGTGGAAAGATACTTGAAATGTCTCAGCTCCCCCTGAGCCTCCATTTTGGGCGCCGAGCCCCAGCAATGAGTATCCATCTCTGACACAAAGCCCTTATTCCTTATATTGATCCTCGATCCCCACTATCTCCATCTCTGACAAAATAAACTTTCTTAACCATCACCATGCTCCATTCCCTAATGCTGAGCCCCCATCAGTGGTGCACCCTAATGCCTTTATTCTCAACATCAGGACTCTATTCCTAATACTGATCCCCCCTCCCCCCATCTTTGACACATTGAAATTTTCATCCCTGGCACTAAGAAGCCAGTCTCTAATACTTAATCTCTTTCTTCAACACTGAGCCCCTCTCTCTTGCTCCATGGAAATGACTCATTTCCATAGAGTCATTAAAGTTTCGGGGGAAATTCTGACTTGTTCTGAAAGGTGCTTCCCCTCTGCCATCTCACTTAATTTTCCCTTGGGGAAGCCTTGTTCTAGGACCATGTGGGTGAGAGAGGGTTCGTTTGCTGATTCATAGCTTAAACTTTTGCACTGGTCTAATAATATTCATTTATTCTGTGTCTGGCTAGAACTATTTCCCTCCAAACATCATAAAGGAACAACTGAAAATAAAAAAGGAGGAATGGGAAGTGATGTGAAAATTGCCTAGATTTCATCATTCCATGGACTTTGTGGGCATTTAACCAGTCGTGTGACCTTGGGTTGAAAACCTTACCTCCGGGAGTGAATCCGATGACAGCCACCTCTAGCTCTGTGGACAATGATCTCATGAATGTGATCCGTGTAACCATGGCAAGGGGCTGAGTGCAGGGGGATGGGGCTGGGGCTGGATCTGAGGTGGGAGGTTTCAAAAACAGGTTAATAATTTCTTCCTGTTCCCTAGAAGCAGATATTTTTAAAGGCGATTTCCTAAGAGCCCACTCCTCTTGCCAGGCTAAAAGTTAAATAAGTATGGGGGGTTAGTTTTGTGCATCTATTAGCAAAATAGTAGTTATTTGAAAAATAGGGCCAGGGATCTTATTCAAAAAGCTCTTCTTTGTCTGACTACCATAATGCCTGAAACTCTACCATTAGAGCTTAAATTCAGAACTTCATAGACCTAGAATTGGAAGGGACCTTAGAGATTTTGTGCCTCATTTTATAAAATTTAATGATTTGCCCAAGGAACCCGGGCCCTTTGATTCAAGAGCCCAGCAGATCCCACTGTATATTTTGAAATATTCTTCTGTGTGCCAGTCAGAGGAAATGAGCACTTGAATGGGAATCAGGACAGCATCTGAGAGCAAAGCAATATGAATATGAGCCTCTCACCTGATTTTGGGGTGTGCTAAGAGGGTGGCAATTGGGGGGAAAATTCTACCTATTTTAAAATGACTTCTCCATGGATATTTGTCTTCCCTAATAGAATCTAAGTTCTTTGAACTTAGTTCTTTGAGGATGAAGAAGCTTTATTTTTGATTTTGTATTTTCAACCCTTAGTACAGGATTTGGCACACAGTAAGGGGTGGGGACCTGCGGTTCATAGATCCTTAATAATACTTGTGTGATGGATTATTGGATTAATTAGGTATTAATTAGCTATCTGCTCATAATTGTTCCATGAGCATGACAATGATGCCCCTCCCTATTCCTGGAATGGCATCAGAACAAAGAGTCTGCTGCTTTCTTGTTTCCCCCTCCCCCTGTCTAGCACAGAGCTGAGAACTGGACATAGATGAGGAGCATCCGGGGCCTGGCAAGAAATATCAATGAAAGGGAAGCAACACGTTTCTCTTACATGTCCTCGAGTCCTTGTGTCTTGAAACATACAGCTCTGTGATGGGAAGAAAAAACCACAGTCACGCAGAGACCTTTCTCCCTCCCAGGACCTGGGACCTGGGTTGCATGTACTTGCTGTGGATCCTCACCCAGGCTGGCCCTTTTTGGGAAGTGCCCCGACTGCAAATCCTTTTTCCTGCCCTCCTCTTGTCAAAATTATATCCCAGACCAACCCCCCGCAGCTTCCACCTCCTGACTCCAGAGAATCTGCTCCAAAAGATGGTTAATAAATTTGCCCTTACAAGGATTCCTTCATTGGTTATTATTATTATTATTATTATTATTATTATTATTTTAATAGCTTTTTATTTACAAGATATATGAATGGATAAATTTACAGCATTGACAATTGCCAAACCTTTTGTTCCAAATTTTCCCCTCCTTCCCCCCACCCCCTCCCCTAGATGGCAGGATGACTAATACATGTTAAATATGTTAAAGTATAAATTAAATACAAAATAAGTCCACATGTCCAAACCGTTATTTTGCTGTACAAAAAGAATCAGACTCTGAAATAATATGCAATTAGTCTGTGAAGGAAATAAAAAATGCAGGTGGGCAAAAATATAGATTGGGAATTCAATGTAATGGTTCTTAGTCATCTCCCAGAGTTCTTTTGCTGGGCGTAGCTGGTTCAGTTCATCACTGCTCCATTGGAACTGATTTGGTTCATCTCATTGCTGAAGATGGCCAGGTCCATCAGAATTGATCATCATATAGTATTGTTATTGAAGTATTTAATAATACTGTTATTATAATAATTTAATAGGTTATTATTATTGACATTGTTCCTGGCTTGAACCTTGAGTTAGAACTCCTAGTGAGAAACTCCCTTAGATGATGTATACAGTCATCACCTCTGTCATTTACAGCTGCCCAGAAGCACTGAAAGGGTTAAAGGGCTTGCCAAGGGTCACAGAGTCAATAGACATCACAGGCAGGACTTGAATCCGGGTATTTCTGGCTCCAAAGAAAGCTTTAGATCCATTACGTTACCTATAATAATTTACTACCACCTATAATAATTATCGATTTTGTTTATTTCTACATGACCTTCATTTCTGAATGTATCTTTCCTCCTCCCTATCCAAGGAGCCTTCCCTTATAATAACATTTTTAAATACTTAATCATAATTTCAGTGCCTCTTCAAATACTAAGTGGTTAGGTAGCACAGTGGATAGAATGCCAGACCTGGAGTCCGGAAGACTCATCTTCCTCAGTTCAAATCTGACCTCAGACACTTACTAGCTGGGTGACCCTGGGCAAATCATGTTTGCTGATTCATAGCTTAAACCTTTGCAATTGCCTAGTATTTATTTATTTTGTGTCTGGCTAGAACTATTTCCCTTCAATCATAATAAAGGAACAACTGAAAATAAAAAAGGAGGCATGGGAAGTGATGTGAAAGTTGCCTATATTTCATCATCCCATAGCTTTGTGGTCATTTAGCCAGTCGTGTGACCTTGGGTTAAAAACCTCACCTCCGGGAGTGAATCAGATGATAACCACCTCTAACTCTGGGGACAAGACCTCATGAATGTGATTTTTCATCCTATTTGCCTCAGTTTCCTCATGTAAGATGAGGTAGAGAAAGAAATGACAAACCATTGTAGTTTCTCTGCCAAGAAAACTCCAAATGGGGTCAGCCAAAATGATTGAATAACAACTCACATGCTGCCAAATAGACATGGAGGAAATCATGTAATAATGCTGACTAGCTTCTCTATATTAACTAAACTCAAGTGGATCCTCACTGCAACCAGGCAATTTGCCTACATCTCTCTAATTAATTCCCTATTCTATTCACTACAGTGACTGCTCCAAACCTCTTCTGTGTCTCCCAAACCCCTCCCTCCCCTTCACACTTTTAATCAAAGGGCATTGCTTCTTACTTTACTAAGAAAATAGCTGATCAATCATTTGCTGGATATTCCCTCTTTTTTCTTTTTTTTATATTTCAAAACCATTTGACTCTGAAGGGGGAAGGAAGGGAAAGGGGCCAAGCATTTATTAAATACCTATTGTGTATTAAATACCAGGCTCTGTGCTTTTTTCTCCAATCTCCGATGTACTTATGTCTCCTGTACTTTATACATCGATTGATGAGAAAGTGGCCTTCCCTTTAATTAATCCAACCTTTTAGCCTTGATCCCATTCCCTACCAACTTCACGAGGGATTCTCCTAAGTTATCTCTCAAGCCTGATCTTTCTTTTCTAATTCCTTCCCTGCTGCCCATAAATACACCCTCAATGGATATTTCTATTCCTTCAAACTGTCATGCTATAGGGCCCTTCTCCTTCTTAGCCATAAATCTAGAAAAAGCTATTTCCACTAGCTGTCTTTACTTCCTTTCTATCCCTTTGCCATCTGGCATCTGACATTACTCAATGAAACTGCAGAGTAACCAAAGATTTCAAAATTCTCAAATAGAGTGACCTTTTTTCAGCCCTCATCTTGATCTTAACTTCTCTGCTATATTTGGTATTGTTAACTCTTTCAGGTAACTCTCTCAGCTTCCCTCCTACCTATCTGGTCACTCTCCTTCTCAGTCTCCTTTGCTGGATCATCTTCGTGATCACATTCCCTAACTATGGGTGTACTTCAGACTTCTTGTTCTATGACCTCTTTTCTCTCTTCTCTCTGTACTTTCTCTGGGTAATCTCATCAGCTTTCATGGTTGTTCTAGTCTCTCTATACTGATAACTCCCTGATCTTTCTACATAGATCCAACTCCTCCCATGAACTCCATTCCCAATGCCTGGTAGACTTTAAGCATTCCAAAGACATTTCAAACTTGACATGTCCAAAAGAGATCTCTATCTTCCCTTCCACCTCAACTCTTTTATGTTTCTTTTGCGGGCGCTACCATCATTCAGTCACCCCACTGTCCTCCTAGAAACCTCATCGTCTTCACCCTATGTATCTAAACAGTTGGCAAATCTTGTCATTTCTATCTCCTCTCAAATTAGTTCCCTTCTCAATATTCACAGAGCTAATCCACCAACTTACTCAGGATCTCATCATCTCTTGCCTAATCCATTGCATCAGCCTCCTAACCTATTTCCCGTGACACCCTCTTTTTTTTAAAGTACCATATAATTTGATTTTATTTTTTTATTGAAGCTTTTTCTTTTCTTTATTTTTTAAATTATTATAGCTTTTTATTTACAAAACATACGCATGGGTAATTTTTCAACATTGACCCTTACAAAACCTTCTGTTCCAACTTTTCTCTTCTTCCCCCCATCTCCTCCCCTAGATGGCAGGTAGTCCCATACATGTTAAATCTGTTAACATATATGTTAAATATGATATGTGTATATATATTCATATAGTTGTCTTGCTGCACAAGAAAAATCACATTTAGAAAGAAGGTAAAAATAATCTGAGAAGGAAAACAAGAATGCAAGTAGACAATAACAGAAAGAGTGGAAATGTTATATTGTGGTCCACACTCATTTCCCATAGTTTTTTTGCTAGGTGTAGCTGATTCTCTTCATTACTGAACAATTGGAACTGATTTGATCCATCTCATTGTTGAAGAGAGCCACGTGTATCAGAATTTATCATCATGTAGTATTGTTGTTGAAGTGTATAATGATCTCCTGGTCCTGCTCATTTCACTCAGCATTACTTCACGTATGTCTTTCCAAGCCTCTCTGTATTCATCCTGCTGGTCATTTCTTACAGAACAATAATATTCCATAACATTCATATACCACAATTTACCCAACCATTCTCCAATTGATGGGCACCCACTCGGTCTCCAGTTTCTGGCCACTACAAAGAGGGCTGCCACAAATATTCTTGCACATACAGGTCCCTTTCCCTTCTTTAAGATCTCTTTGGGATACACGCCCACTAGTAACACTGCTGGATCAAAGGCTATGCACAGCTTGATAACTTTTTGAGAAATTTTTTTAATTTCCAAAACATATACAAGGATAATTTTTCAACACTGACCCTTGCAAAACCTTGTGTTCCAATTTCTCCCCCTTCCCCTACCCCTTCCCCTAGATGGTAAGTAATCCAATTATGATAAAAACATGGTAAAAATGTATGTAAATCCAATATAGGCAGACATATTTATACAGTTACCTTGCTGCAAAAGAAAAGTCAGATCAAAAAGGGGAAAAATGAGAAAGAAAATAAAATTCAAGCAAACAGCAACAAAAGAAGTGAAAATGCTATGTTGTGATCCACACTCAGTTCCCACAGTCTTCTCTCTGGGTGTAGATGATTCTCATCATCACAAAATTAATGGAACTGGCTAGAATCACTTCATTATTGATAATAGTCACATCCATCAGGACTGATCAATGTATCATCTTGTTGCTGAGTACAGTGTACTCCTGGTTCTACTCACTTCACTCAGCATCAGTTCCTGTAAGTCTCCCCAGGCCTCTCTGAAATTATCCTACTGATTGTTTCTTATAGAACAATAATATTCCATAACATTCATAGACCATAACTTATTCAGCCATTTCCCAGTTGATGAGCATCCACTCAGTTTTCAGTTTCTTGCCATCACAAAAAGGGCTACCACAAACATTTTTTGCACATGTGGGTCCCTTCTCCTTCTAAGCAATCCTCCACACAGCCGCCAAAGGGATTGTCCTCAATCTGACCAATAAGAGAAATTCTGATTCCCTATTACCTTTATGATCAAATATAACCCTGTCCTTTCCAAGCTGACCCCAGCCTTTCTATCTAGACTTACAATCCAGCATTTATGAAGTGACACCTATGAGCTAGGTGCTGTGCTAAGCACAATGAATGCAAAGATGAAAAAAGGAACCAGTCCCTGACTTCAAAAATCCTGCAATTTTGGGGGGTAAAGGGAGGGTCTGGCATGGACAGCAGCATATACTGGGGAAGAGAAGATCAACTAAGTGAATACAAATTAATCGGGGAAGAGAGGGATTAAGAAGGGCTTCTTAGAGAATGATTGAATGATTTAATAATTGAGCTTAGGCTTCAAGAGAGATGGGATTCCAAAAGGCAGAAGTGAAGAGAGAGAAGAAAGCATCCCAAGCATGGAAGAAAGTTAAGATTATAGATTTCTAGAGCTAGAAGGGACTTAAAAGTTTTTTTTTGGTTTTTTGTTTTGTTTTGTTTGTTTAAATCCCCATTTTTATAGATGAGAAAACTGAGAGTCAAGGAATTGAAATGATGAGTCTACATCAGAAGCAAGATTTGAACTGAGGTTTTCAGTATTGTCTCTAGAATCAGTTTTCTTTCTACTGTACCACAATGTCTCCCTGTTGTTATACCTCCCAAAGCATGTCATTAAAGAATCATGGAATGAAGATTACCTATCCATTATCTAGTCTAGATATCCCAGGCTGAGGGCCACGGAATCCTAGAAGACTGCTGAGCCATTCCAAGGGAATCCATGGCTAGTATTGTATTTTTCTTTTTTTTTTCCCCCAGTAGTATTTTATTTTTCCAAATACATGTAAATATAGTTTTCAACATTCATTTTTGTAAGATTTTGTGTTCCAATTTTTCCCCCTTTCTCCTTTTTCTTTCCCCTTTCTAAAATAGCAAACAATCTTATATGAATTATATGTGTACATAATATTGCATTTTTTCGTTCTTAAAAAATGATCAGGTTAACTACTATCACACTGGGGTTCACAACCATGTTTTATGTAAAATTGAAATCCTTATTTTTAAACAAATTCAAAATATTTTTTAATTTTAATTTTTTAAATAATAGCTTTCTATTATCAAAATATATGCAGAGATAGTTTTCAACATTTTTCCTTGCAAAACCTTGTGTTCCGAATTTTTCTCTCTTCTTCTTCCACTTCCTCCGGATAACAAGCCCATCTAATACATGTTTAACATGTACAATTCTTCTAAACATATTTCCACATTTATCGTGCTGCACGAGAAAAATCAGATCAAAAAGGGGGGGGGGGGAATGAGAAAGAAAACAAAATGCAAGCAAACAAGAAAAAAAATGAAAATACTATATTGTGATACACATTCAGTTCTAACAGACCTCTTTCTGGATGCAGATGGCTCTCTCCATCACAAGTTTATTGGATAAATTCAAAATATTAAAAATTGTATCATTTAAAAAACTTAGAAGCAGATTTTCTACCTTTCCCAGCTACAGATAGAAGATATATTCTTAACTACTTCAAGAAAAGAAGAAGCTTGATAAAAGATAAAATAGATAGTTTTGATTACATGAAATTAAATAGCCTTTGCACAAAACAAATCAATACATGTATGATAAGAAAACTGTGGACTGAGGGGGAAAATGTGTATTTCAAATACTTGTGTTTAATAAAAGACTGATTACAAGGAATCTAGATATAGATAAAACTAAAAGCAATATGGAGATATAAATAGTTGAAAGATATGAACAAACAATTCTCAACAGAAGAATTTCCATCTCTTTATAATTATATTGCTGACTCACTGATAAGAAGAGAATTGCAAATAAAAGAATCTTAAGGTTTTATCTCACATACAGGAAAATGGCAAAAATTACCAAAGTAAGAATAGTCACTGCTGGGGGCAGGGGAGGAAGGGAGAAGAGGAAAGATACACTAATGCATTGCTATTTTTTTTAAAAACACTTTTCAGAGAATCTTTATCGGGTACATGTAAATTTTCCAAGGATATGGAATTTACTTAACTTCTTTATCATAAAAGCAAAAACTATTAAAAGGAAGGAAAAACTTAAATTATGGTGGAATATATGTGTCCTCGGAATATAAATAATATGTTTATCCATCTTGGGTACAAAGGTCTCAGTTGAAATCAGCATGAATGTAAACCAGAATCTGACCTCCGTTTTTGAACAGTGACTAATTTCTAGGTTATGTGATGGGCGAAAACTGAAATAATTGAGGAAACAACAATTCAAGCTTCTGAGTTAACCGCATAACCTCTCAGCTTGGCATTAGACCCTGAATAAAGGGGAGAGATGGATTTTTATGTATTGAGAAAAAACAAATAACATAATACAACCAGAATTCGAAATTAGGTAATCTGATTTCTAACTGGAGGAAAGATTAGCAGTTTTCCAAGGGAAAGGGAAGAGCAAATAGTATAATTGACTGAAATAAAAAAAAAAGAGGTGTCTCCCTTCCTCTAAGTGGCAGAATAATCAAAGGATATGGAAATAATAACTGATTGATCAATATGGACCCAGTTTTCATATAAGACATATGGGTTGCTTGAGGTGCTTAATTTTGAGAAAACCCCTTGAATCATTTGTTGGATCTGACTGGGTTTCTGTCCAACATAACTTAAGTCTTACTTAAGGGTCTCTAAGGCCCAGGAGAGGCAATCCAGCTTCCAAGACACAGGGTTAGGCTTCGATAATGCAATAACATTTTCTCATAATTCCCATAACAAATAAATATTTCTCATAGGACAGAATTTGGACTAGACCTGTAATTGATTAAAAAGAGAACTGAGCTAGATTCAGAACGAAGTCAGAAGAATGAGTCAGGAGTTCACACAATTCCCCAATTCCCACAGGTATAAACTGAAAATACATTCAGAATACCATCATTGCTTTATCTTTTTTTTTTTTAAGGACAATCTTGTTTTTATGAACACACTATTTCAGCAGTCATATAAATAATACAATTGTCCATCCTTTGGAGCAAGACCCTCATTAGAAGAAAAGCTGAGATGAGCATGAATGTAAACTATAATTTGACCTTCCTTTTTGCATGTAAGTGAATTCTAAATCACAGATTGGAAACACATTCAGAATACCACATTGCTTTTCTTACTATGTTAAGGAACCTGTTTTTACAAACTCATTGTTTCAGTGGTTTTATATGGTTTGTTAGTTTTTGAAGAGTTGCTCAAGACTTCCTCTTTCCATAGTCTTTTCTTTTTCTTTCAGATCTCTCAGTTCCTGTGGGCAAGATTGACATTCCAGTTTCTTATGTGATAAGAATAACAATAGTTAGCAATTACATAGCGCCTACTATGTACTGAATACTGCTAAATTTTCACTACCCCATCCTCCAATTTAAATTCTAAGGATAATTTCTCATAATATGAAAACCAACTTTTAATTAACTCATCACATATTAGGTAAAACTCCCTTGAATTTCCTTGGAACAAGAACTTTTTGATTGAAATGGAATTTTAAAAAATCAGTCACTAGAATGAGTCACTTCTTTCACAGGTACTATTTCTTTGTAAGATAGGGAGGGACCCCAAGAAAGTCACTGACCAAAAGAAAGATTTATAGTAGTTCTTTTTTATGAGAGCAAAGAACTTAAAGCAAGATAGGTATATTGACTTGGAAATGGCTAAACAAATTATGGGGCATGAACATAAAAGAACATTATTATGCTGAAAGAAATTACAGACATGATGAAGGTCCGGAAGAATGAACTTACATGAGCTAATTTCAAGTGAAGTAAGTAGAACAAGGAAGATGAGATAATAATAAATACAACAATGTCTGTGGAAAGGACAGCTGTCAAACCCAAACTGAATGTTGAGAAATTAAAAGAACAAGCTTGGCCACAAAGAAGAGCTATGACAAAGTACACCTCCTCCCTTCCCCCAGTCCCTCCTTTGCAGAGATGTGGAATATTGTTTAGGTCAAATGACTTTGATGTTTTCTTGGTTTTTTTCCCCCTCTTCTTCCTCTTTTAAAAAATCACTTTCTTGGGGGAAAGGAGAAAGGATACAAGAGGAAATCTAAGAGATGTAAAAACAAAAAATCAATTACTAAAATCAATTTTTAAAAATAAGTATATAAAGACAATGATATTTTAAAAGGTTGAGGATTACAGATCTAATTGAACCCTTTCATTGTATAGAGGGGGAAACTGAACCCAGAATAGGGAAATCATTTGCTATTATTATTCTCATTTTATAGATTAAAAAAACAAACCAAAAAAAAAAAAAAAACTGAGGCTGTGCAAAGTTGACTTGCCAGGAGTTACACAGTTAGTTCTAAAGCAAGATTAAAACAGGTCTTTTTAGGACAGGTGAGGTGACAAAACACCAGGATGTAGAGTCAGAAGACTTATCTTCCTAAATTCAAATCTGGCCTGAAACATTTCCTAGCTGTGTGACCCCAGGCAAATCATTTCGCCTTGTTAGTCTCAGTTTTCTCACCTGTAAAATGATCTGGAGGAATAAATATCAATTCCAGTATCTTACCAAGAGAACCTCAAATGGGGTCATGAAAAGTTGGACAAGACGGAAATGAGTCAACTTTCTGACTTCAAATCCAGTAATAATCTATTGTCATTGAACGCCCTTCTGGGTTTCAATTTCTTGAACTATAAAATAATGGTGTTGATCCCAATGTTCTCTTACACCTCTGAAACTATATTCTCAGGAAAGGTTAAATTGAGTTGCTAAAAAACCTGAGCATTGCCTTAGTTTCCTCATCTATAAAAGATGGTATTGAACCAGATGGCTTCTAACATCCTTTGAGAGCTGCTATGTGAAGTCTAAGATTCTATGGCATCCTAGATGAGAAGGGATAGGGAACCATTTCTTCCCAAAGCGTCTTCTTCCATTTTGGGGACAGCAACATTTTGTGATAATTCCTATGATTGACTTAGTTCTCTGTAATCCAATGATCAAAGAAAATTCCAAAAACCTCTTGATAGAAAATGCCATCCATATCCAGAAAAAAAACTGATGGAATATGAATGCAGATCCAAGTATACTATTTTTACCTTTTTTGGTAGTTTTTTTCCCCTTTCATTCTCTTTTCTCTTATACAACATAACTAATACGGAAATAGATTTTACATGTCTGTACATATATAACCCATATCAAATTGCTTGCTGTCTTAGAAAGGAGAGGATAAAGGAAGAAAATTTGGAATTCAAAATTCTATTTAAAAATGAATGTTATATTTACCATGTATGGGTCTGCCTGCCATCTAGAGGAGGGGGTGGGGGAAAGGAGGGGAAAAGTTGAAAAAGAGGTTTTGCAAGAGTCTATGCTGAAGGATTACCCATGCATATATCTTGTAAGTAAAAAGCTATAATAAAAAAAATTTTTAAAGGAATGTTAAAAATTGTTTTTACATGTAATTAGAAAAAATTAAATACTATTTAAGGGGGGAGGGGAGGGAAGCAACCATATCAATTAAAAGTCTTTCTGTTGGCAAGGGAAGACAGCTTATTATTGTTGTTTTTCTTTACCTAGTGGGTATTTTGACTCCTTTAGAGTCTTAGCCTCTCATCCCCAGGAGGAAATGGTCTCAATTCTGGGTCAGGTATCCAACTCTTTAGTAGAAAGGTTTGCTAATGTCCTCAGGCTCATTATTTTTATTTTTTATTTCATTTATTTATTTATATATTTTTAATTATTTATATATTATTTATATTTTATCTAACTACTACCAAGTTGGGGGGTGACTCTATCAGGCACTTCACTCTATGATGAACACTCCCTAAAGCCTTCTCAAGCTTAGATACCTAGTCATCCTGCATTATGAACTATTGAGCTAGTAATTACTTGTCATTTCCAGGATTCAGAGTTCCTTGGTTTTCCAACTCCAAACCTTTCAATAGTATAGAGTGATAGGATAAAAGCAAGAAACAGAACTAAACCCAGGATTCAAATCCCTTCTATCCATGATCTGGTCTTCTAAGGCTTTGAGTTTCCCTTCATACACACAACTGTTATATTAACAAAATCCTCTAATCTCAAATTTCATTTTTCTAGGTCCCTATGATACGTATAATATGATTAAACAACTTAGTGTAAAATCATAAATAACAACAGAGTGAAAAGGGGAATTTCTAGCTCTGTTATGTAATAGCTGGTTGACCTTAGACAAACCACTTCTCTTCTATAAATTTCCATTTTCCTTATCTAAAAATTGGGCATTCAATAAACATTTAGTAATCGCTGAAATTTATAAAGTGTTTACTACGTGCCAGACACTGTGCTGAGTGCTTTACAATTATTATCTCATTTTATCCTCACAACAACTCTGAGAGATTGGTGCTATTATTATCCCAATTTTACAAATGGAGGAAATGAAGCAAACAGATTAAATGACTTGCCCAAGGTCACACAACTTTTAAGTGGCTGTGGCCAAAGCTGAACTCAGGTCTTTCTGACTCCAGGCCCCATGTTACCCAAGAAACACAATGACAGATAGGATGGAGTGAAGAGCACCGAATGGAAAATCAGAGGACTTCCATTCAAATTCTAGTTACTGGGCAGCATCAGATCTCTCAATTTCTTCATCAATTAAATGATGGGATTGGACTAAATGACTTCTAAATTACCTTCCAGATACAAATTTTGGTCCTGTGCAACTGATGACTCTACTCAAAACTGCATACCTAGTGAAGGAACGTAGAGCAATAAAATCATTTATATGTTGCTCCTTATTTATCCTCTGCAAAAAACCCATCCTGTCTGATTGATAGTACCTTGTTAAAAAGACATCCTGGCTCCTTCTTATGTCTCTTTTATAAATTATAACCTTGCAGGTTTTTAGCCTGCTGGCAAAGCCTGAAATTTTCAGCATATAAAGCTCTCCCTGAACTATTTCTACTTTCTAAAGGAGTTCCTTTAGAGACTCGGTCATCAAATATGGCCTAAATAAACTCTTCTGTGACTTTAAAAGAATCTCTTTTAATTCTTTCAAACTATGAACCATGATTGTCACACACTTCAAACCTACTGTGTACCAAGACTTATATTTGTTGCTGGAGATTCAAAAACAAAAATTAAATATTCCTTGTCATCAAGTAGCTCATATTGTGTTCTTTTGTTTGCTTGTTTTTGAGGGATTAAGTGACTTGTTCAGGATCTGAGGACTGGATTTGAACTCAGGTCCTCCTGAATTCAGGACCAGCTCTTTTCACTCTACCATCTAGTTCCCTCTCATAGTGTCTTTTTTTTTTAAATTTATTTAATTTATTGATAGGTTTTATTTTTATGTAACATTCATTTCCAAATGTATACATTTAAAATGAAAGACAAAAGCAGGTCAGTAAAACTCATTGACATAACAACTGTATCTGGCAATTTATAAATGATAACATTTGATTTTTTCTTCTTAATAAAATAGATAAACCTTTGGTAAATCTAATTCGAAAAAGGAGAGAGGAAAACCAAATTATTAGTCTTAAAAATGAAAAGGGAGAACTTTCCACCAAATGAAGAGGAAATTAGAGAAATAATAAGGAGTTACTTTGCCCAACTTTATGCCAATAAATCTGATTTTTCCTTCTTTCAGTTTACATAATTATTTAAAAATTTTTTAAAATCTTATTCTCATTGATACCTTTTGTTCTTCTATCACCTTCATTTCCCAATATAGCCCTCTTCCTTCTCTATTCAACAAACCATTCCTAATTCTCCACCTCTACAAGGATGGGAGAAATGTGCCTTTTCTCAGTTCCTTAACTCAGGAAGAGTTAAGCTTGTTCTTCATCATCATATAGCATTCTTTTGGTTCTTTTTGTTGACATTGTTACAGTCTTTGTATATCTTGTTTTCTTGTTCCTGCTTTCTTCATTTTGCATCAATTGATGTGTCTTCTTATATTTCTCTGAATTTATCACATTCATCATTTCTTATAGAATAGTAAACTTCTATTACATTCATATATCACATTTATTTAACCTCTTGATTACTGATTATATATTTTATTTCTGTTTCTTAGGCAACCACAAAAAGTACTATGACAGTTATTTTAGTATGCATGGGACCACTCTTTCCATCTCTACATCTTTAGGGTAGTTGCCTACCAGTTGGATTTCTGGGTTAAGAGGTAGGAATATTACAATCACCTTCCCGGCATAATTCCAAATTGCTTTCCAGAATGGTTGTATCAATGAATGATTCCATCAAGACTGTATTAAAGTTCTTGTCTTTGAGAGATTCCTCCAACATGAGCTATTTCCTTTTGTTCTAATCAATGCCACTTTTCTGAGTATGAGATGAAATTTCAGTGCTATTTGGATTTGCATTTCTGTTACCATTAGTGATTTGAAACAGTCTTTGGTTTGGTTGTTAATTGTTATGAGCCAGAACTTGAAACAAGGTGTTAACTCACTGGAATTGATAGATGCTTAAGTTTATACCTTTAAGAGTTCACACATTAGCTCACAAGTCTGGGAAATTCACAAGTTTACACCTCCCATAATCCCATTCTCAGAGGAGGAGTCAACCTTTGAATTTACACCTCTAAAAGAGCATAAAAGGAGCTGAATCAGTGGAGGAGTGAGTGGAGGAGATTGAGAAGCCAGGAGTTGGAGCTGAGCAAGAGGCAGAAGCTGGAAGAGCTAAAAGACAAGCTGCAAGAACTCTTGAAACCAAGGGAGGAGATAGGCCTCTAAGAAAACTAACCGGGCTATTTTTGAAGAGAAAATAAAGGATTGTACTTTAATCCCTGGCTGCATTGGAGGTGATTATTACTCTGAACTGAAACTAAGGCTGCCTCCAGAAGCCCCCCAAGAAACCTGCTCCTAGAGAATGATCGTATTTTAGAAAAAAAAGAACACCACAGTTAATAATCAACAATTCTTTTGAATTCTTATTGCTTGATGATTTAAGATTTTTTTTTAAGAGAATAAATTTTTATTAAGCACCTACTTTGTGTAAATGTGCTTAATGCTTTACATGCTTAATGCTTAGGGTCATTTGACCCTAAAAGCAACCCAGGATGGTAAGTGCTATTAATATCCCCATTTTACAGTAGAAGAAACTGAGACAGACCGAAGGTTAAGTGACTCACCCAGGATTACACAACTAGTCTGAGGCTGAAGACCAAGTGTTCTATTTACTTGCACCACAGAGCTGCTTTTGGTATTGGGTGTTCACAAATTTCAAATCAAGTTAAAGGGATTCTGATAAATAATGCTTTGGCAGTTTGATTGGTATGGCACTGAACAAGTAGACCAATTTAGACAGAATTGTCATCTTTATTATATTAGCTCAGCCTAACCATGAACAATTGATATTTTTCCAACTGTTTAAATCTGATTTTATTTGTGTTAGAAGTATTTTATAATTGTATTCATATAGTTCTTGAGTTTGGATGACTTTGGATGATTTATTCTTTGGGGAATGAGGAGGTTATATCCTGTATACAAATCAACATGATACAAAAGAGTGCCTGAAGAAATCAAGAAAATTGCTCCAAAAATGTATTTTTAGCTGACTGGGATCAAAGAATAATCAAGAGCAAGAGAAAGAAATTAAATGACTGGGAGAGAAAATTGGAAATGGAAGATAACATTTCTTTACTTTTCCTTCTAACAGAATAGGGGTGAAGGTCCTTGGAATAGAAAACACAAGGTAAGAACAAAGGATCAAAGTAGAGAGGACAAAATGATTGAAGAGCACTACTCCCATCTCCCATCTAATAATACTGACTTCTTTTCTTGCATATCCAGCTTCTCTTGGAGGGAGAGGAAGGCCAAAAGTCAACTGAGTGCCATTCAGTTATAAGGTACTTGGAACTATCCTCAAAAGGCTTTCAAATTGTATACACTTTGATTCAGCAGTATTTCTACTGGGCTTGTATCTCAAAAAGATCATAAAGGAATGAAAGGGACCCACACGTGGAAAAATGTTTGTAGCAGCCCTTTTTGTAAAGGCAAGAAACTGGAAATTGAGTGGATGCCCATCAGTTGGGAAATGGCTAAGTAAATTATGTTTTATGAATATTATTGTTCTATAAGAAACGATCAGTAGGATGACTTCACAGAGACCTGGAGAGACTTACATAAACTGATGCTAAGGGAAATGAGCAGAACCAGGAGATGGCAACAACAAAATAATACGATGATCCATTCTGATGGACATGGCTTTTCCCAAGAATGAGATGATTCAGGCCATTTCCATTGATCTTATGATGAGAGTCATTTACATCCACAGAGAGGATTATGGGAACTGAGGTGGATCACAACATAGCATTTTCACTCTTTTTGTTGTTGGTTGTTTGCATTTTATTTTCTTTCTCATATTTTTCCTTTTTTGATTTGATTTTTCTTGTACAGCAAGATTATTGTATAAATATGTATGCCTATATTGGATTTACACATATTTTTTTTTACCATGTTTAACATATATTGGATTACTTACCATCTAAGGGAGGAGGTGGGGGAAAGAAAGAAAAAATTTGGTACAGAAGGTTTTGCAAGGGTCAATGTTGAAAAATTATCCTTGCATATGTTTTGAAAATAAAAGGCTTCAATATAAAAAATTTTTAAAAATAACAACAAAGAATAGGAGTTCCTTGAGAGCAGGGACTATTTTTGCCTTTCTTTGAATACCTTCAGTACTCAGCACACAGTAAACATTTAACAAATGTTTGGTTGGTAAGATTCTCCTCTAAAATATAATGTTCTCTGGGAGCAGGTTTCTTGGGGGGCTTCTGGGAGCAGCCTTCCTTTCAGTTCAGTAATCACTCCAAATGCAGCCAGGAGTTAAAGTCCAACTCCTTTATTGTCTCTTTCAAAGTCTTAACATCCTTCACTTGGGACTTGGCTAGTTTTTCTGGAGGCCTATCTCTCTCCTTGGTTCCAAGAGCTTCTGCTCCCACCTGTCTTTTCTGGCTTCTGAATCTCCTGGACTGACTCCTGGCTAAGGCTCCGAGAGCTTCTGGTGCACTTGTCCCAGAATGAACCTAGCTGAGTTTGTCAAGTTTATATCTTCCCTCATCATAGATGTGATTCTTGTGGAACTATAGTAAGTACTAAGTACATGTACTGAACTAGAGAACTTTAAGTGCCATGCTAAATAACCATTGTCTCTATCAATTCCACTGACTTAGCACCTTGTTTCAAGTTCTGCCCATAACACTTGGTAGTTTCACAAACTGAAAGTGGACTTTTCTTTTCTACTGAGGCTAGTTCTCATAGGGTAGAAGAGTAGAATAGGCACATCACCCATGTTCCTTGTGCCTCTGTTTTCTCAACTGTAAAAAGAGAAGATTGGAATAGATGACCTTTGTGGTCCCATTATTCTATGAGTTAAGCCTGTGACCCTGGAAACTTATTTCTGCTTCAAAATGAAATCTTTCTTATCTAACCTTACGTAAGTCATGTATGAAAAAGGGGAGAAACATGACATCACTTTGAGTAGGCTCTGCCTTTTCTTTCCGATCTTTAAGCAAGACAGGAACTAATTATTTCCTAGAAATCATCCACTTCAGTAGAATTCAGTACGTAGGATAGGTCTGCCAGATGGAAATATAACAAAATCAGAATAAGATGTAGGCTTTTTGAGTCTCTTCATAAACTAAAGTGCTTTTCCCCCACACTAGCAAAAAGCATTATTGTTCTCATTTTACAGATGAAGAAATCAGACAGGGCATATGCTAGGTCACACTCCTAGGAAGCAGTGGATATTCAAACTCAGATCCAATCCATTCCTCGATAAATTTCTACTTTGTTTATTATTTATTTATTTCCATATTAATTCTCTATCCCCAGCCTTGAGCTATGAAGTTGCAACATTTTGCATCAGGAACAACAGAATGGAACAATGTAGATGCATTGGGCTCATGATCAGGGGGTTGATGGATTGAAACCATCTTCCGCTTAAAAAAAACATTTTGTTGGAATATTAGAGGCAATGTGACCTAGTAGAAAGATTTGGGGGCTCAAAAGCCACCTTTAATACTATCTGAGTTGGGCAGCCTCAATTCTTTCATCTGTAAAATGAGATCATTGGTCCAGTTGCTTCTAAGTTCAGCAAGAATGCTTTGGATAAATTCACTTACCTTTCCAGGGATGTGCACATTGATAAAGAGGTTGATACACACATTGCCAGAGCTAGCTCAGTATTTGGGAGGCTCTGAAGGAAAGTGTGGGAAAGGAGAGGTGTTAGACTGCCTACCAAATGGAAGTTCTACAGAGCCATTGTGCTGATCCATTGTTGCATGCTTATGACACTGGGACAGTGGACCAGTGTCATGCTAGGAATTGGATCTCTTTTGTTTGAATTGCCTTTGGAAGGCAATTTAAAGATCACCTGGAAAGATAAGGAACCAGACAGTAAGGTCTTTTCTTCAGCTAAACTGCTAAGCATTCAAATTCTACTTCAGAGAGCACAACTCTGATGGGCTGGCCGTATTGTCAGGCACTCACTCATATTTAGGTCAAAAGAAATGTGACGAGAACACCCTACAGATCTCTCTGAAGAACTTTGGAATTAATTATACATGACATGGGAGACATTGCAATACACTACTTGGTCTATACCCCAAGGAATAAAAGGAAAATGATTTATATGTGCAAAAATCTTTGCAGCAGCTCTTTTTGTAGTGGCAAAGAATTGAAAATTGAGGGCATGATCATTAACTGGGGAGTGGATGAACAAGTTGTAGCATGATTGTGATTTTTATACTTTAAAAAATGACAAGAGGGGTAATTTTAGGAAAAAAAATATGGCAAGACACTTGGATCATCTGATTCAAAGTGAAGTGAGAAGAACTGAGAGATTGTACAAAACTAAACACTGTTGTGATAATGATCAACTATGAAAGGCTTGTCCACTCTGATCAATACCACATAATGACTCAAGAAAATTTCAAAAGGCAAGTAACAAAAAAAAGTGTTATCTACTTCAACAGAGATAACTGATAGACTTCAAGTGCAAATTGAGTATCTTTTGCATAATTTCACATGTACAGTTGAGATCATAATTGCTTGTTTTTTCATTGGCTGGAGGAGAAGTGGAAGAGAGCTTCCTCTCTCAGAATTTGGAACTAAAGTTTAAAAGGAAAAGAATGTAAAAAAAATTAACATAATAAATTAGTGGGATAAAAGAATGGGAATGATTCAAGGAACCAAAGTTCACAGGCAGGGCAGCGGTTATGTTGAAATTCAATGAAGAAGTGGAAACCATGGAGGTTGTGGTCTGAGAACGGAACATTATCAAGTTCAAGATTTTTGAGGTGATATAATTCAACAAAACAGCATGTTTACAAGGGAAACAGTATTGGGACTTGGGGTCAGAGGACTTGGGTTCAAATTTTACTTTTGTCATTCACTACTTTGTGAATCCTTAGACAAATTATTTTCCTCTTTGGGCCTCAGGGTTTTTCTTTCTTTACCAGAAAATGGGGATGTTAGGATTCTACAATCTCCAAACTCTCTTCTACCTTTAAATCTATGCTCCTCTGAACAACAGCAACCATTTAGTAATGTTTATGGAACTCTGTATTGAGTATACAGAATGGTGTAGTCAAAAGGACACTATCCTTAGAGTCAAAGGATCAAACTTTTGATGCTTATTACCTCATAATAATCTTAGGCAAGTTATTTAGCTTTCTTGGGCCTCATTTTACTCATCTGTAAAATAAGGAATTGGACCAGATGGCCTTTGAAATTCCTTCCAATACTAGAGTTATTATCCTATGATTCTACAAAACTAAAAGACAAACAAAAAAATTTGTTTGTAATCCTATCTCCTTTGTCTTCTGGAATACATATTCCAAATCCTTGGCTCTCTCAATGTGAAAGCTGCTAAGTCTTTTTTTTCCCCCTCCAAAATGTACTTTTATTTATTTAGTTAGTTTTATTTATTTAATTTATTTTTATTTTATAATAATTTTTTATTGACAGAACCCATGCCAGGGTAATTTTTTACATTATCCCTTGCACTCACTTCTGTTCCTATTTTTCCCCTCCCTCCTTCCACCCCCTCCCCCAGATGGCAAGCAGTCCTATATATGTTAAATATGTTGCAGTATGTCCTAGATACAATATACGTGAGCAGAACCGAACAGTTCTCTTGTTGCACAGGGAGAGTTGGATTCAGAAGGTAAAAATAACCCGGGAAGGAAAACAAAAATGCAAATAGTTTGCATTAATTTCCCAGCGTTTTTTCTTTGGGTGTAGCTGCTTCTGCCCATCCTTGATCAATAGAAAGTGAGTTAGGTCTCTTTGTCAAAGAAATCCTCATACACTATTGTTGTTGAGGTATATAATGATCTCCTGGTTCTGCTCATTTCACTCAGCATCACTTCACTTATGTCTCTCCAAGCCTCTCTGTATTCATCCTGCTGGTCATTTCTTACAGAACAATAATATTCCATAACATTCATATACCACAATTTACCCAGCCATTCTCCAATTAATGGGCATCCATTCATTTTCCAGCTTCTAGCCACTACAAACAGGACTGCCACAAACATTTTGGCACATACAGGTCCCTTTTCCTTCTTTAGTATTTCTTTGGGAAAGCTGCTAAGTCTTGTGTTATCCCTGATTGCATCTCCGTGGTGTCTGAATGGTTTCTTCCTTACTAATTGCAGTAATTTTTTCCCCCTTGATCTGGAAGTGCTGGAATTTGGCTATCATATTCATGGGAGTTTTCATTTTGGAAATGAAACTTTCAGCCAGTGATTGGTTGATTCTTTGAATTTGTACTTTTAGATCTAAGATATTGGGGCAGAATTCCTTTATAATCCCTTGAAATAGGGTGTCTAGATTATTTTACTCATTATTTAGTTATTTAAATTTCATTTCATGGGAGTTTTCATTTTGGAAATGAAACTTTCAGCCAGTGATTGGTTGATTCTTTCAATTTGTACTTTTAGATCTAAGATATTGGGGCAGAATTCCTTTATAATCCCTTAAAATAGGGTGTCTAGATTATTTTACTCATTATTTAGTTATTTGAATTTCATTTATTATTTATTTTGTTTTATCATGACTTTCAGGTAGTCCAAAAAATTTTAAATTCTCAATCTATTTTCTAGGTCTGTTGTTTTTTTGATGTGATATTTCTTCTTTTTCCTAATTTTTTTTCACTTTGGGGACAATATTTTATTTTTTTTCTTGATGTCTCATCGAGTCATTAGTTTTCAGTTGCCCAATTCTATTTTTTTTTTTTTTTTTGCTGAGGCAATTGGGGTGACTTGCCTAGGGTTACACAGGAAGTATTAAGTATCTGAAACCAAATTTGAACTCTGGTCCTCCTGACTTCAGGGTGGTACTCTATCCACTGCACCATCTAGCTGCCCCTCCATTTCTAATTTTTAATGAATGATTTCCTTCATGGAGTTTTTCAAACTTCCTTTTTCGTTTCACTTCATTCATTCCTATTCTGCTTTGTAAAGAATTCTTTTTTTCAGTGAATTTATCATAATTTTTATTGCATTATAATTTGAAAGGAATGTATTTAATATTTTGGCTTTTGTTTGGGAGATTTTCATTCCCTAATACATGGTTGTTTTTGTGACGGTGCCATGTACAGCTGTGAAAAAAAGTTTCTGCAGTTTTCTATCATATATAACTTTTCTAAAATCCTATTCATCATCTTCATTTCTTTCTTTTTTATTACATGATAAAATTTATTTAGTTCTAAAGTTGAAGTCCCCACTACTATATTTTTACAGTCTGTTTTGCTTTGTAACTTATTTAATTTTTTCCTTAAGAATCTGAATGTTCTATATTGTATCTAGGATATACTGCAACATATCTAACATATATAAGATTGCTTGCCATCTAGGGGAGGGGGTGGAGGGAGGGAGGAGAAAAATCAGAACAAAAACGAGTGCAAGGGATAATGTTGTAAAAAAATTACCCTGGCATGGATTCTATCAATATAAAGTAATTATAAAATAAAAAAAATAGAATTGAAAAAAAAAAAGAATCTGAATGTTCCATGTTTAACCTGTATAAAAATTACTGCCTCACAAAGGGAGGCAGAGAGGGAAAAAGAGGGAGAAAATTTGAAACTCAAAATTTAAAAAAAAATAAAATTCAAAAATCGTTTTCACATGTAATTGGGAATAAGAAATAAAATGCTATTTAAAAAAGAATTTGCCATTTAGTATATACATGTTTAGTAATGACATTACTTCATTGTCTATGATATCTTTTAGCAGAATGTTTACCTGATTATTTCTTTTAATTAGGTCTATTTTTGCTTCTGCTTTGTCTGAACTCTTCATTGCTGTCCATGCCTCTTTTACCTTAGCTAAAGCATAATAAATCTTGCTCCAGCACCTTCTTCAAATTTCTGTGTATGTCTCTATTTCAAGTGTGTTTCTTATAAATAGCATATTGTTAGATTCTAGTTTCTAATTCATTCTGCTATATGAATTTATTTTATGGGAGAGCTCATCCTATTCACATTCACAATTATAATTTCCTGTTATCCTATTTTCTTCTATTTATATAGCTTTCTCTCTTTTTTATCCTGTCCCTCCTCAAAAGTCTGTTTTGCTTCAGACCATACTTCCTTTAATCTTCCCTCCCCCACATCATCATCCCTTCTTTTTAAGCCCCTCACTCATATATTTCTTTTTCCCTATTTGAATTCAATTCAAATAAGAATGAAGTTCAAACATTGTCTGCCCCTCTTATCTTCCCCACATACTGTAAAAGCTCTTCCATGTGTGCCTCTTTAACCTGAGATAATTTTCTCTATTCTTCCTCTTCCTTCCCCAATTCCCCCATGCATCCCTCTTTCTCACCTCTTAATTTTTTAGATCATCCCCAAAATAATGGATTCACACTTGTGCCCTGTGACTATATAGACTCCTAACTGTTGTGAGCAGTTGTGAGTGAGATATCTATAAACCAGATCCAGAGTGCACATCTAACTCCATTGTAAATGCCCATTTCTGACAGGAATATACATTCTCTAATTTCATCAGGCATATTTGAAGAACTCAGCTGGTTATCGTTCCCTTGATCAATCTTTTCAGTTATTTTTCTCTGATGTGTTGTCAGACTTATTACAAAACCATAAATTCAGAGAGATTTTGCAACTAAATGGTGGGGAATGGACAAGAGAGTTTAATGATCTCTAACCTACCAAAAGAAGTCCCTTGAGCCGGACAAGATAATACATAATGGAATTTTAGAATTGACAGGGGTTTTACCAATTACTGTGCATTCATAGAATTAGGTTGAAGAAAATTTTGTTGTTTATAACTCTTTAAATGCTAGAGAAATGTGTTTTCAGCTTAATTATTATTTAGTCTAACCTATCCAATGTAAATATTCTTCAAAAGGTGGTCAGGAATATTTTCAGCTTCTGTTTGAACACTTCTGTGATAGGAAATGTACTACTCTATGCCTTAAGTTGTAATTTGTCCTATCCTAACATCTCTAACCAAAAGTTGACAACTTAAGGCATATGTGAAACTCCTTGGGAATTATGTTCTTGGTAAGAGCTATTGCCTAAGCCCAGAAGGGAAATAAGAAGTCATCTAGATTTTAGGAAGTTACACAGTATAAGAAAAAAGATGCTACAAGTAGCCAATTCCATTTTACTATTTATGGAGGTGGGAAGATGTTGTCATGCTCTTGGGTGTCAGAAAAGAATTTATATACCACAACTTAACCCAAATGGTGCTTCTGTTAGTGATCCCACTAGTGTAAAATCATATTTCTCCAGGAACCTACACAGGAACACATGAACATGTGAACCAAGCTCACCAAGAAGTCTATATAGGATCATAAGGAAATCATCACATTACATGAGAGGAAGGAATCTTTATCTAGGCTCAGAATTTTCTGCGGTTGACTCAGTGATCATTACCTCCGACTGCCAAAACCTGAGCAATTGCAAAACCAGAGTACACTCTGCCATATCTTTGGTTCTACTTTTATTAAGGCAAGTAGCTAGATAACTACAGTGGACAGAATGTTGGATTTTAACTCAGAAAAGCCTGAGAAAATCATTTAATCTTTTTCAGCTTAATTTTCCTCATATGAAGATTGATTGATGAAGCCACTGGGATAGAAAGATTTTCCCCCCAGCTTTCATTTAGGGATATATAGGAGCATAGGCAGTTGGCTTGTATACAAAACACCCTTTAAGCTTAGAACTATACTAAGATGGGGCAGCTAGGTGGCGCAGTGGATAGAGCACCAGCCCTGAAGTCGGGAGGACCTGAGTTCAAATGTGGTCTCAGACACTTAATACTTCCTAGCTGTGTGACCCTGGGCAAGTCACTTAACCCCAACTGTTTCAGCAAAAAAGAAAAAAAAAGAACTATACTAAGATTTTTGGGATATCCTCTATAAAATAAAATGGTGAGTGGGAGCTGGCCTGGGTGCTAAGTGCTAGAGCAGGGGAGGGAAGTCAGTGGTTGTACTCAGGGTGACTTCTCAGCTGGTGGAATTTGGTGTAATTTCAACAGAGTTGAAATCTATTATGATGCAGAAACTGTACTATTTAGGAAGACAGCATGGAAAAACAGTGACTCTAACATTAAAGAACTTAGTTCAAATTCTCCTCTGATGAAGATGTGGTCTTGATAAGTCTATAACTGTCTCAGTCTTGATCTCATTTGCAAAATTAAGGGGTTGGATAAAATGGCCTTAGAGGTTCCTTCCAGCTTTTTAATCTGTATCCTTCAAATGATTTCCTTTACCTCTATGGTCATTGTGGTATGTGTGAGTGTTTGTCTGGAGTAGGATCTATGGCTCAAAAAGAATGTTAAGTTCCTTGTATTTAACACAGTCCCTGGCACATAACATGCTTAAATAATTCTTGGTAAGCTGCTTTTAGAAAGACTTGGAAAGATTTATATAAACTGATGCTGAGTAAAACAAACAGAACCAGGAATACACTGTATACAGTAACAACAGGAATGTGGGATGATCAACTATAAAAGGCTTGGTTCTTTTCAGTGGTTCAGTGATCCAAGCTAATCCCAATAAACTGTGGACATAAATGCCATCTACATCTAAAAAAAGAACTATGGAGATTGGATGTAAATCAACACATGCTATGTTAACTTCTCTTTTCTGTTTTTTTTTTCTCTCCCATGGTTTTTTCCTTTTGCTCTGATTTTTCTTTTTCAACGTGATTCAGAAAGTAATGTGTATTAATAAATAAATAAATAAAGGGCAATTAAAAAAAAAGAAATGCTTGGTGGTTCATTGGTTGGATTCAAGCCTTTCTCATATGCACACTCACATCCTCTCTACTTCAGTATGCAGCTATCAGTACGGAACAAGCAAATAATAGTGAGAGTGGAACTAGAAACTCTCTCTAGGATCTGCATTGTAGGCACAGCCATATCATGATACTATCTCCATACTCAGTGGGATGCCCTTCTTACCCAATCCCATTTTCTAAAAAAAAATATATTCAGAGGACTCAGAAGCCTGCAACTCAGGCATGTTATCTGAGTCAGGACTTTATCTTACAGCCTTTCCTTGTTATAGCTCACCATGGGAGTATCCACTGGTTTCAAGTGCATTTAGCAATCCTAGACTAGTTCAACTGCCCTAAAGTCTTTCCAACTATCACAAAGCACCAACCCATTTATTTTCTCAGTCCCTTTACCACGAACTCTCTCCAGTTTCTTGCTCCAAATCAAGGGGAGTAAAATATTGGTCTAATGCAAGCAAACAACAACAAAAAGAGCAGAATGTTATGTTGTGATCCACACTAAGTTCCCACAATCCTCTCTCTGAGTGTAGAAGGCTCTCTTCATCACAAGATCATTAGAACTAGCCTCAATCTTCTCATTGTTAGAAAGAGTCACATTCATCAGAACTGATTGTCGTATAATATTGATATTGTTGTGTACGATGATCTCCTGGTTCTGCTCATTTCATTTTGTAGCAGTTCGTGTAAGTCTCTCCAGGCCCCTCTAAAATTATCCTCCTGATCATTTCTTATAGCACAATAATATTCCATAACATTCATATACCATAACTCATTCAGCCATTCTCCAATTGATGGGCATTCATTCAGTTTCCAGTTTCTAGCCACTACAAAAAGGGTTGCCACAAACATTTTTTGCAATGTGGGTCCCTTTCCTTCCTTTAAGATCTCTTTGAGATAGAAGCCCAATAGAAACACTGCTGGGTCAAAGGGTATACACAGTTTGATAACTTTTCGATCATAGTTCCAAATTGCTCTTGAGAATATAAAGACTTACGATTTGGAGATAAGATTTCATTATTTGGGTCAAAGGATATGAACAAACAATTTTTAATTTCTTCATCTGAAAATTGTTTGTTCGTATCCTTTGACCCAAATAATGAAATCTTATTTCCAAATCATAAGTTTTCACATTTGTCAAATCCAAGGTTATGATGTTTATTTTCTGCTGTAAATTGTATATCTACTTTATTCCATTGATCTACTTTTCTATTTCTTAACCAATATCAGATAGTTTTGATAACTACTGAGGTAACATAGTTTAGGATCTTGCACTGCTAAATGTCCCTCCTTTACATTTTTTTCATTATTTCCTTTGATATTCTTGACTTTGTTTTCTAAATGAATTTTTTTTTTTTTTGCTGAGGCAATTGGGATTAAGTGACTTGCCCAGAGTCACACAGCTAGGAAGTTTTAAGTGTCTGAGGCCAGATTTGAACTCAGGCCCTCCTGACTTCAGGGCTGATGCTCCATCCACTGCACTACCTAGCTGCCTCAGTAAAAAGAAAAATTTGGGGGGGGGTATTTTAATTGGAATGGCATTGAATATATAAATTAGTTTGAATATTTTTGTCATTTTTCCTACTTATTCGTGAACTCATAATATTTCTCCAATTATTTAAATCTGATTTTATTTCTATAAAAAGTTTTCTTATAGTTTGTTTACATAACTCCTGGGTTTATTTTGGCAGGTGTACTCCCAGGTATTTTATACTGTCTAGAGTTACAAAGACTAAGGTTAATTGAACCTCAGGATTACTGCTATATCTTTCCTAAAAGCTAAGGGAATATTACTATAGTATTCCTAAGGCCAGACTTATTGCCCCTAGTAGCTGTACCTCAACATTCGCCTCTCAAGCAGTTGAGAACCAAATTCATTTGGGATAAAGGGACAAAAGTCACATCACACAGTTTCTTCAAGCTAGTAAAGGGAGTAGAGCTGGTCCTGTCTAGTGGGGTCCAGATTGAAGAAGGGAGGCATGTGACTTGAAGATGGTGGCCAGTGGCATCTAGGGGTGCGGAGTGTCAGAATCAGGTAGCAGGTGATAAGTTTATGGCTTGGAATCTTGAAGAAACAAATCCCACAAATAGATTAAAAATGCAGGGTCCAAAATTTTTTAAAAAAGAATAAACAAAAGTGGAGTTAATATGGGGGTTATTAGGGACAGTATCCAGGGACCCCATCCAGAGGAAGATTTGGGGGGTAGAATAGGAAACATCATGAATGTTTCACACCCAGCCAGTTTAGTGCTCAGATGTCCTAGAGTACAAGCACTATAATGTTTGGCTGAGGCAGCCAGTGCTGTAAAGCAGAAGGGTCACCCCAAGAACACAAATTAAAAAGCCTTCCCCTGATCAGAGCCCCAGTGGAGGGAAAGTATGTCTCAGGGCCTTGAAAAGCTATAAAATCTAGCCGCCCAGGAAAGTGGGCAAATATATATATATATATATATATATATATATATATATATATATCTGTGATCTACTTTCACTAACAGTATAAACAGAAGATTTAAGAGTTTCAGAACTTTAGGAAAACAGAAAAGCAATTTGCTGCTACCTTAAAAACTGGCAACAAACAGCTGGCTTCTTCGTTATTTAGAGTCGAATTTCTGAGAGCTCTGTCAATAAAAACTGACATTAAGCCTTTCCTGGCTCACAAAAGAGACATGGTTTGTTTAAATTGGAAAATAACCAAATAGAAATTCAGTTTGTTGAGCTATTAATCAACTCCCTAAAAAAAATCTCCAAGGCCAGATGGATTTACATGTGAATTCTACCAAATATTTAAAGAACAATTCCAATACTATAGAAACTGTCAGTGAAAGTAGATTACAAATATATATCCCTTTAATAGACTTTGATGAAAGCTCCTTTAAAATTGCTTTTACTATCATATCTCAAATAACAAATTTCACTGAACTGAGTCTATTTTCTTTCTTTCCTTCTCACCCCTCCATCTGTGTATCCCTGCTTCATTCAAGAAAGGGGGAAGAAAAAGAGATTCTCTTTTTATTGTACACTATCCTCCTAATCCTGGAGCCCAGGCATGGTAGCTTTAATTTAGTTGAATTTGCTTTCAAATTACTTTACACACACAAAAATCATTTATCTCAACATTGGCTTTGTGTGTTGGTCATATCTAAAAACCCATATAAAGTTATCAAATATGAAGCAATTATATCCAATAAAACAGTTAACATTCATATAGCACTTGCTTTATACTAAGCACTTTTGCAATCATGTGAGCTTCACAACCACCATTATTATTTTTCTTTACAAATTGGAAAACTGAGCAGAGATAAAAATAATTCATCATAAATTATGAAGCTGATATACATCTGCAGCTGAAGCAGAGAATGGTGGGTATACCAAATGCAGAGGCTGACTGGCTTTCTCACCTCACACTGCCATGCTTGGGGTTGCCAGGGGCACCCGGATTCTTCCCAGGAGGTTGCTCAGCAAAAACTGCTGAAGCTGGGGTAGCTGGTGCTTGGATTTCCCTTTGATGTCCCTTTCAGGGACCAGGGCTCAGGGAATGCTGACCATGGGGCCTGATTCCTGTTCCACTCCCCACCCCAAGCTGAGTTTGGAGGTGCTTAGGCAAGGTGTGTGGGGTTCCCACTGCTATTGTTGCTTACCTCGTTTCTACAAGTGAGGCAGAACTTGAATTTCCCTACAGCTATTTTAGCATTCTCTTTTCTTTATCTGATCTGAGATGAGAGAGGCTAACAGAGGGACATGGGCTATATCAATCTCATTAGCAATCCCCACAACTGAGATATACTCAGGACTCTAGGGGGTGGAGTATCTGAAGGATCAGGGCTGTGGAGAGGGTCCCTTAATATCTTCCGGGGTGCTTTCCCAATGGAGCAGAAGGGGACTTCTGGACAACATAGGGAGTCAAGGAAGGATTAGAAAAAAGTTGCTATTTATCTAGTGTTTTTTTTTCTTTTTCATTTTTTCTTTCAGAATGGAGTAAATTCCTGGAATTATCACCCTAGGAATTTTTTTTTTGCAATCTTAAAATGACTAATTCCTTAATCATTTTTCTCTAAAACTTGAGAATGTGCTAAGATGTTACTTAAATAATTGTATAATTTTAATTAGCTAACTTTATTATTGTAGTCCCCAGCTTGGCCAGAACTGGAGTCCACAATAAAAAAGTCAGGCTTTTTCCTTTTTTTAAGATGGAAGTCAAGGATATTAAGAAATCTTTCCTAGTGTTCTAATTACAGCATAGAAGTTGGGTGTTTTTTTTTTTTCTTGCTGGCTGCATTTTAAATCTTTCCAAGTAACAAAATCTAGCTCATAGAACAAACATGATAGACATTGCACAGAGACAGAACAAAATGACGTGGAACAAGATTGTCCCATCTTTGCCAAAAGCCATAAAATTGCTTTTGCTATAGTGTCTTCACCTCCTCTGGTGTTCAATGGAGGGTGAAAAGATGGCAAAGGTTCCCTAGTTAGATGGGAACTTTGCCAAAAATGGCAAGAATTTCCCAGTCATGGAAAATTTGCTGAATATGGAGCTCAAGATGATCCAGACAAGCTCTTCCCAAGGGGCTTGGTGTGTCCCAGCTATAGTATCAAGGGAGAAAAGAAGGGGGCTTACCTGGACAAGGAAGAGGTGAAGTCAGGGGAAACTAGACTCTTCTCATACAGGGCCACCAAATGTTTTTTTTAATAACTTTGTATTGACAGGGGGCCACCAAATGTTGAGGTTCAAAGGGGATCCCAAAGAATTTGGTGTCATGAGATGTCTCAATAATTTTTGTAGGCTGAACCCATCTCCAAGTCAAGGGGCAAAGTTTATTATACTTATAACACTATTTGAAACAGGTTAAGTTTCAAAATAATTAAGCAAAGAACCAGAAGCAAGGAGACAAATTCATAGGAAAAAGTAGACAGACCAGGAGCTTCATGTTACTTATTTGCAAATTTTATGGTTTGCAGGTAGGTTTGAGGTGGTCTATTCACTATTGTCTCAGGAACTTTGTTATCACTGACCAACAAATTGTTTATCTAACGGTCAGCAATGTTTGTAGGACTTTTCTATAGTATTCCTAAGGCCAGGAGACTTTAGGATTATTGACAGATTGGTAGAACAATAGCACGTCCAAGGTCAGGGGACCTCAGGATTATTGCTGTATCTTCCCTAAAAGCTAGGGGAAGAAATATTACTATAGTATTCCTAAGGCTAAGGGACGCCAGAGATATTGCGACATTTCCCCTAGAAGCTGCATCTCATCACTACTATGAATGTGCAAATAATCCATTTATTTGGTGGCATTTGTTAAGTTCAGAATAAAAATAAAATAACAAATGTCTACTGAATAGGAAGCTCTTCATGGCTCAGTGGAAAATCCTCTCAAAATATTTTTCTCCCCTTACTACCTTCATAGGGACCAAAGGATTGTAGTTTCACCTCAACACCCTAAGTCCTTCACACTAAGCCAGATCATTTAGCCCATGGGAGTATCCAGAGGATTCCAAAACTGTGCCATGGTTCTATACTTGGGTCTCTCACAATCACACGCACACTCTGCCCGCCCACCCTACTCTCACTGTTTATATATTGTTTTTCCCAATAGAAGCTAAGCTCCTTGTTTTGGAATTGTTTTACTTTGTCTTCCCATTAGTCCTAGTGCCCAGCACAGTGCATAGCATACGATAACTATTAAAAACACTTGTTCGGCTGCCTGATTCTCTGACTCAATATTCCTGCTGGACAAAATAACTGGTATTCTATCTTCAATCTCCATGCTTTTATCCTGTATGCCTAGAATTCACTCTCTCCTTACAGCTGCCTTTTAGAATCCTTACAATCTATCATCTTTAGCTCTAAATCACAATCGATCAGAGAAATGCAAATTAAGACAACTCTGAGCTACCACTTCACACCTCTCAGATTGGCTGAGATGACAGGAAAAGATAATGATGAATGTCGGAGGGCATGTGGGAAAATTGGGACCCTAATGTGTTGTAAACTGATCCAGCAATTCTGGAGAGCAATTTGGAACTATGCCCCAAAGGGCTATCAAACTGTGCGCACCCTTTGACCCAACAGTGTTTCTATTGGGCTTGTATCCCAAAGAGATTTTAAAGGAGGAAAAGGGACCCACATGTGCAAGAATGTTTGTGAAAGCCCTTTTTGTAGTGGCCAGAAACTGGAAACTGAGTGGATGCCCATCAGGTGGAAAATGGCTGAATAAGTTATGGTCTATGAATGCTATGGAATATTATTGTTCTGTAAGAAATGATCAGCAGGAGGATTTCAGAGAGGCCTGGAGAGACTTAGATGAACTAATGCTAAGTGAAATGAGCAGGATCAGGAGATCATTGTGTAAGAAGATTTTATGATGATTAATTCTGATGGAAGTGGCTGTCTTCAACAATGAGATGATTGAAGCCAGTTCCAATGATCTTGTGATGGAGAGAGCTATCTGCACCCAGAGAGAGGATTGTGGGGACTGAGTGTGGATCACACAACATGGTATTTTCACTTTTTTGTTGTTGTTTGCTTTCTTATTTTTTCTTTCTCATTTTTTTCCTTTTTGATCTGATTTTTCTCATGCAGCAAGATAATTGTAGAAATATGTATAGAAGAATTATACATATTTAACATATATTGGATTACTTGATGACTAGGGGAGGGGATGGGGGTAGAGAGGGAAAAATTGGAACACAAGATTTTGCAAGGGTGAATGCTGAAAATTATCTATGTATATGTTTTGAAAATAGAAAGCTTTAATAAAAAAATCTACCATCTTTTCTGCAAAAGCTTCCCTTTACTCTTCCTTGCTCAACCAATAGTTATTAATGTTCTCTCCCTCATTATATTACCTTTTATTTGCTTATGCAATACTTGCTATATTCAATTATATAATAAGAATAATAAAAAGAATAAAACCTCTTTGATAATAGTCTTGCATTCTGTCAATCCCTGGAACCCTCGTCTTATTCTGACAAGCAATTTCTAATCATCTCCTATCCCTCAAGGTAAATTCCTAGAAATCCAACTCTCCCTCGTTTGACCAGAGATAGCTCCAAGGACACTTCTGCAATATCACCACTTTCTGCACCTCCTCCTGCCCCTTTCTAATGACCCTGCGGGTGATGCTGGCTATGAGCATGGTCCTGAGATTTTTCAAGGAAGGCCTACAATCAATAACTTGTGACTCACTTTCTGTTCCCTCTCTCTATCTAGCTGCTCCTCTAGGGTATATGCATAATTTATAACCTGTTTGGAGCTCCCCTCACTGAATTTCTCTATCTGAATAAGATGCAGCATTAGAATGCCTTCCCATTCTTTGACCCTCAATAAATCCTTCACTTTATTTATTGATTATCTTGTTGATGTGATTTTTATACAGGCTTAAGCATCCCAAAGCATCCTGCCCCTGCAGGACTGAGATTTTCCCACTTTCTTTAATTGGGTTCCTCCGGATCAGTGCGGTCTTCACTTTACTGACTATTCAGCCTATGTACTATCTTTTTCTTGCTAAAGGGCTGATTTTTAGTCTTTATGAAAATGATAGTCACCTCTGAAGGAAATCTATCTCATCCTAGTGTTTCCAGTGTCCCCAGTGTCTAGTTCAGTGCCTTTCACAGAATAAGGGTTAAATAAATATTTGAGCACACCACATCTTCATTGTCAACATCAACATGCATTTATTTAGTTATCTTACTATGTTCTAAAGACAGGAATACAAAGAAAGGTAGACACAGTCCCTGCCTTCAAAGAGGTTATATTCTAGTGAGAGAAACAATATACAAACAACATTTATACATATGAGAAAAATTTTATAATTTTCATTAAAAAATGAAAAATTTCTTATATACATATGAGAAAAAATATATAAATAGAAAGTAATCTCACAAGAAAGATATTAGTACTGAGGTGGGGTGGGATGGAAAAGGCCTTCTCTAGAAGGTTGGATTTGAGGTGAGCAGGGAGGAGGAGCAGCTAGTGAAAAGGTATAGGTTGAAAGAGTATTGTATGTCAGGTAGAGCAAGGGCAGGATCACCAGATCATAGAGCATCCTTTTTTGTTGTTGTTGTTTGTCCTTCGTTCCCAGACAGGACCATGACATCAGGAAGGTGATTCCATGACATGCAAGTTTCAGGGCTTTGCAAGGTCACCAGCTTCACTTTCTCCTCCCATATGGGATCCAGGTTGCAAAGGTAGGAAGGGAGCAGGTTGTAAAGGATTTTAAAAACAATAGAATCCCAGAAGTAATAGGAAACCATTAGACTGGAGTAAGCGAGGCGTCTGACCTGCGCTTTATACATGACATTTTAATTCCACTGGCCCCAGATTAAGCAATGTTTACAATCCACAGTGATTTGGGGGCTCTTGCTGATACTTGGATCAGTCCCTTTCTAAAAGTTGACCAACCACATCTATGACAATGGCCCTTATCTTCCAGGAAAAGAAAAAAGACCTCAGTCAGTTTCAAGTCAGAGTCTTCCAACCACAGATTCCTCTTTTATTTTCCTTCTTAGTACATTTTCTTCAGCTCCTCCCCAAGAGCTGAAGCATCCTGTCCTCACTGGACTGAATTTTCCCACTTCCTCTAATTGGTTAATCTCAAGGTCATTGCTGAAGTAAAACCCAACTCTGCTGACCATTCAGCTTGTGACCTCTCTTTTTCTTTTTTTTTAAATAGCTTTTTATTTACAAGTTATATGCATGGATAATTTTACAGCACTGACAATTGCAAAAAATTTTTTTCCAACTTTCTCCCTTCTTCCTCCCCACCCCTTGCCCCAGATGGCAGGTTGACCAATGCATGTTAAATATGTTAAAGTATAAGTTAAATACAATATATGTATACACATACAAACAGTTATTTTGCTGTACAAAAAGAATTGGACTCTGAAATAGTGAACAATTAGCCTGTGAAGGAAATCAAAAATGCAGGTGGACAACAAAAGAGGGATCGGGAATTCTATGTGTTCCACACTCATTTCCCAGAGTTCTTTCGCTGGGTATAGCTGGTTCAGTTCATTCCTGCTCTATTGGAACTGATTTGGTTCATCTCATTGTTGAAGAGGGCCACGTCCATCAGAATTGATCATCATATAGTATCATTGTTGAGGTATATAATGATCTCCTGGTCCTGCTCATTTCACTCAGCATCAGTTCATGTAAGTCTTGCCAGTCCTCTCTGTATTCATCCTGCTGGTCATTTCTTACAGAACAATAATATTCATATACCATAATTTATTCAGCCATTCTCCAGTGGATGGGCATCCACTCAGTTTCCAGTTTCTAGCCACTATAAAGAGACCTGCCACAAACATTCTTGCACATACAGGTCCCTTTCCTTCTTTAAAATCTCTTTGGGGTATAAGCCCAGTAGAAACACTGCTGGATCAAAGGTTATGGACAGTTTGATAACTTTTTGAGCATAGTTTCAAATCATTCTCCAGAATGGCTGGATGTGTTCACAATTCCACCAACAATGTATCAGTGTCCCAGTTTTCCTACATCCTCTCCAACATTCCACATTATCTTTCCCTGTCATTCTAGCCAATCTGACAGGTGTGTAGTGGTGACTTCTCTTTTTCTTAATAAAGGCTAATATTTCCTCTTTGTGGATGCAATGGTTACCTCTGATAGAGATAGAGCTGTGAGAAAGTCAGAGTTCCTTTCTGGATTTTTGTGGAATCCCAAGAAACAGGCACATCCAATGGGTAAGAATGTTGGGGCTCCTTCATTATCTGCACCCCAATCAAATGATGCTTGAGTAGCAAACATTTCTACTGAGCATAGAAATTTTAGAGCGTGGTATCCTTTTATATATAGAGAAAAGGTGGATAAAGTCATCTGACCATGTTAAGCTCATAAATTTAGAGCTAAAAGAAACCTTAAAGACACTGAGTGCAGGTTCTCCTCCATTTTACAGATGAGGAAACTGAGACCTAGAAGAGGTTAAATGATTTGCCAAAGATCACACAAGAAGTATCAGAGATGAAATTTGAACCTGGATCCTCTACTCTAGTGACAAAACTCTTTTCACTACCCCACACAATGGGGAACAGAACACCTTTCTAATACTCCTATTTTAATAAAAAGTTTGCTCTTTGGTGGCACTATCACTGTTCAGAGTATGGTTTTTGGTTTTGCCTATTTAAAATCTGATTTTATCAGTTCCTCCACTAAGATCATAGGATGATATATTTAGAGGGACCTTAGAAGCCATCATTCTACAGATGACTAAGTGACTTGCCCTGGATAACACATCTACTGAGAAGTAATAGTGAATAAAGCATGGCTCTTAGACACCTAAGAGTCCAGCTCAAGCTATGCTACCAGCATACATAGACTATGTGATCCCAGGCAAGGGTCTAAGACTACATGTGGTAAAGAAGGGATTAATCTTCATTGGGAGCTCCCTACCTGAAATCACAAGTCCAGTCCCTGTTATTAGTTGTTTAGTCATTTCAATCGTATCAGATTCTTCATGACCTGTTTGGGATCTTCTTGGCCAGTAGACTGGAGGGGTTGGCCATTTCCTTCTCCAGCTCTTTTTACAGATGGGGAAACGGAGGGAAACAGAATTAAGTGACTTGCCTAGGGTCACACAGCTAATAAGTATCTGAGGTCAGATGAGAACTTGGGTCTACCCAGCTGCTTCTATATACTATTCTTTATCTTTAATCCACATATCTAATACTATCTAAAGTGGAGTGGAATTTGAACTCAGGCTGTTCTGACTCCAGGTTCATTGATATATCTATATCAATCATGCTTCCTCTTTAAGCAATATAATTTTCCAACTCATATTGACCAACAGAGGAAAAGGAAATTCCAGTGACTAAAATTCTCCCACTCACTAGAAACTGCATCCTTCCCCTGAGGTTTCACCAATATTTACCAAACTCCTTTTCTTAGACCCCATTTTCCAAAGGTCTCCCCACTCACTAGAACCTTTTATCAGTACAATTCCATAGGTCCATAGATACTTAAGTGGAAGGACTTTTGACATCACCTCATCCAGTCTTATCATTTTAAAGAGAAGAAAATTGAGGCATAGAAAGTCAACCAAGTAAAGCTGAGATTCAAATCCAGGTCCTCTGATCTAGTTCTCTTCCCAGAGGGCCACATTCAGATTCCAAAAAGTCTTGATTTCCACATGAATTGGATTTCAATGTGTCAGAATTGCACAAAGTCATCAGTCTCACTTTCATCTAAAGTCATTGAAGTCCACTGGCCAGACAAAAGTCAAGGTGACAAGCAAGGACTTGAGATGAGGTAGATGACCTTTACATCTTCAATGTCCAACCAAGCTGTTCCACCTGCTTCAGCTGTCTACATGGTCATCAGAACAAATTATTCTTATTCACCCATAATGATGTAAACTGTGTCCCCCTGACTTTTTGGGGGATGAACTTGGGTTACAGAAACCTTAAAATTTCAACTCCTCCCGACCTTTGGGAGAGGCCCCATCCCTTTATTCCTGGGGAAACTCCTATATCGATCTACACCTATAATTCAATTGAAGATCTTGGCCTGGGACATAATCACAACCCTTTATTCAATTGAAAATTAGTCCCTCAAATTCATCTGGAGATCTGCTCCTTAGTTCTGGGCCATAAAAACCCAATATAATCAAAACCTGTACCCCAAACCTTTGCTAATTCCTTTAAGGATTTGTCCCACTGAGGAAGTTGTTTCTCAATGTAAACCCATTTTTTCTAAAAACCTACCTTTGCTAATTCCTAATCAGGAAAGCCCACTGAGAAGTTGTTTCTCAGTGTAATAAACCCATTTTTTGCCAAAAACCTCATCTGCAGTTTGGGACTGCTAATTCTTTTGCAAAAAAACCTGGGACACTGGCCTGGGTATCTCTTACCCCTCATTTCTCACACCTCAATAATTCCACCAGGGGAAGTCTCCACATGCTTGAGATAAATATCCCTCTAACTCATGGATAGGTCTGAAGCCCCTCAGTTAACCTCAATCTGGGGTTGCCACTGCCTACACTAAGCTACGTGGAGCCATAAGTGAGAGTCAGGTGAAAGATGGACGCCAAAGGTGGATGAGCGGTCCTGAAAAAGGCTCAGCAAGCCCTCCTATCAAAAATGCTAGTCTTCCTGGAACACCTCATGTGCTATATGAAAGCGATAAAATGATATTGTGCTGTAAAAAAATAATGAAGGGGATTGTTTCAGAAAAATCCAGAAAGACCTATATGAACTGATGCAAAGTGAAGTTAGCAGAATTAAGAGAACATTGTATATAGTGATAGCATGTAATAGTAATAAACTTATTAAATAATAATATAAGATAAATATAAATAAAATAATATAAATAAAAAATAATGGTAATAAACATACACACACAAATGTGTAAAACCATACTATACATACCTCTATCAATTCTTCTTCTGGATGTGGATAGCTTCTTCAATCATAGGTCCTATGGGGCAGATATGAATATTTATAATACTCAAAATGATTTAATCATTCAAAGTTGTTCTTAAAACAATATTGCTATAACTATTGTACTATGTACTATGTACAACATTGTTTTGCTTCTATTCATTTCACTTTTCATTATTTCATGAAAATTCATGTTTTTTTCTGAAATAAACCAGCTCATCATTTCTTATAACATAGTAATATTCTATAGCAATCATATATCACTTGTTTAGCCTTTCTGCAACTGATGGACATCCCCCCAATTTGTAGTCCATTTCCACCACAAAATGAGCTACTATATGTTGTAGAACATTATAAATATTTTCCTTTTTTTCCTAACACCTTGGGAAATAAACCTGATAGTGGTATTGCTGGGTCAATTTATATTTTTAGACGTATTTTCAGATTCCTTTCCAAAATGATTATACTAGCTTATAACAATTGCAATTATACTTAGTGTCCCAATTTTTTCATATTGCCTCCAACATTTATCCTTCTATCATTTTAGTCAGTCTGATAAGTGAAAGGTGATCTCAAAGTTGTTTTAATTTTCATTTCTCTAAGTGATTTAGAGCATTTTTATATGACTACATGTAATTTTGATTTCTTCATTAAAAAAACTGCCAGCTCTTATTATTATCTTCATTTTACAGTTAGGAAAACTGAGGCAAACAAGTTAAATACCTTTCGGAAGGTCACACAGCCAGTAAGTGGCTGAGACTGGATCTGAACTCAGGTATCCTTTGACTATGTTATAAAGTGCTGCCTCATTAATCCTTTTATCATTTATCATTTGGGGAACAATTCATATTCTTATGCAATTGACAAATTTCTTTATATATTTGAGATGAGGATTTTATTTATCTGAGAAACCGTCTATAAAATTTTTCTCTCACTTTTAAAGTTTCTATGCCCTAATATATGGTTAATTTTTATAAAGATACCATGTGCCACAAAGAAAAAGATATATTTATTTCTATTTCTATTCAATTCTCTCCAGATTTCTATCATTTTTAGCTTATCTAAAATTCTATTCATCTCCTTTACTTCTTTCTTTCCTTTTATCTTTTGGCTAGATTTATCTGGTTCTGAAAGAGGAGCACCAAAGTCCCTTACTATTATAATATTATTATCCTTTTCTATCTAGAATTCATTTGTTTTCCTTCAAAATTTTAAATACTACAATATTTGGTGCATATAGATGTACTATTGATATTGCTTCATTTTCTATGGTACCTTTTATGATAATGCACCTTCCCCATTCATCTCTTTTAATTAAAATCTACGTTTGTTCCTTCCATATCAGGGAGTAGGAGGAGAGGGAGGGGCAGGAGCAGTTAGGGTTGTGGTACTCCTATAATCTGAAAAATCTGCATAAAAATTTTGGCCTTTCCTTAATATCAGAGAAGTCTGAATTATTATATTAGAAGATAACGATAAATTGGATTTCTCTTTATATAAACATAATTAAAAGATAAAATATGTTGATATTACATAATACTATACACATAATTTATGCATTTCTGAACTTTTTCTTTGTCATCTTCTGACCTTTGTGTATCATCTACAGCTTCTGCCAAACTCCCCCAAAATTCCCATTTAATTTCTTATGCTGACCCATGATATGTTGAAATCATGATAAGGAAAATCACAATGTGAAAGGATAACTATATTTTAACTTTAACTGTTTGAGATTATGATTGTTATCCCTGCTTTTTTTTTCACTCCAATTGAAACATAATAAATTTTACTTCAACCCTTTATTTTATTTAACATTTTTTTTATTTAACATTTTATTTAACATTAACACATTTCAGTGAATTTTCACTTTATTAATCAAGAGAACATTAACATACATTTAGAAAATAGATTTACACAGGTGAAACATTTAATCTGAAAAAGTTATAGCTATTGGCACATTACATATTTTACTTCAACCCTTTATTTTATTTTATTTATGAATTCATTAACACATTTCAGTGAATTTTCACTTTATTAATCAAGAGAACATTAACATACATTTAGAAAATAGATTTACACAGGTGAGACATTTAATCTGAAAAAGTTATAGCTACTGGCACATTACATATCATGCTAGGGCTAGATAAAGGTCAAATGTCAAATTTTACATGCATTAGGATTCATATATTTAATAATTTAATAATTCTGTTGTTCACTTACCAAATCCTGAGTCCTCAGTATGTGAACTACTCTTTTACAATTCAGATTTTTCACTAATTCAGAGTGAATTAGTTCACCCTAAATTGAAAAATTGGAATAAATTCTGTGGCCTGAGAATGTTTCCTTTTTCAAGGGCGTTTACCCATTCTGGATTGCCAAAAAATTAGAACTTACAAAATACACTGTAGCTAAGACTTCAGAATTAGATTTTTTAAAAATGCAATCAATCTTTCTTATCTCTTCTCCCCCAACTTTGTTAAGTAACAATGCTCACTCATCTTCCTTTCTTCCCCTCCACCACAATATGCTATTCATATTCTTCATGCGATACAATTTACCCCATTCTGCCTCTCCCTTCCCTCTTCTCCTAGTGTAATCTTCTTTCTCACCTTTTTTTAAAATATCATTTCATTAAAATCAACTTACATGATGATAATATACCATCCATCAATGTGCACTTCTGTTCTAATAGAGATACAATTCTTTTTTTTTAATTATAGCTTTTTATTGACAGAACATATGCATGGGTAATTTTTCGACATTGACCCTTGCAATCACTTCAGTTCCAACTTTTCCCTTCCTTCTCTCCACCCCCTCCCCTAGATCGCAGACAATCTCATACATGTTAAACATGTTAAAGTATATAGAGGTATAGTTCTTAAGAGTTACAAGTTCCATCTTCCCGTGTAGGAATGTAAATAGCTTAATCTAACTGAATAACTTTTTATGCTTCTCTTGAGCCTTGTATTTGAAATTTTGAATTTTAGCTTTGTTTTTTTCATTCAGAAATGTTTAAAATTTACCTATTTCATTGAATACTTACTTATCCCCTGAAAAAATATGCTCACTTTTTCTGGGTAGTTGATTCTTTGTTGTAATTCAAGCTCCTTTGCTTTCTGGAATATCATATTCCAAGTCCTCCAATCCTTTAATACAGAAACTGCTAAATCCTGTGCAATCCTGACTGTGACTCTTCAATATTTGAATGGTTTCTTTCTATTTGCTTGCAGTTTTTTCTTCTAAACCTGAGCACTCTGAAATTTAACCATAATGAACATAATATTCCTTGAAGTTTTCATTTTGGGATCTCTTTCAGGGAGTGTTCTTTCGATTACTCTTTTATCCTCTGGTTCTAGGATATCAGGGCAGGTTATCTTGATAATTTCTTGAAAGATGCTATCTATATCCTTTTTTTTTTTAATTATGGCTTTAAATAATTCTTAAATTATTCTTCCTTTATCTATTTTCTAGGTCATTTATTTTTCCAATGAGATATTTTACATTTTCTTTTATTTTTTCATTCTTTTGATTTTGTTTCTTGATGTTTTAGTGACTAGCTTCCATTTGCCCAATTTTATTTTTTAAGGAATTATATTTTTTTCAGTTAACTTTTGTAACTCCTTTTCCATTTTCCCATTCTGCTTTTTAAAAGAGTTGTTTTCAATTTTCAGATGAAGAAATTAAAACCATTTCTAGCCATATGAAAAGTGCTCTAAATCACTACTGATCAGAAAAATGAAAATTAAGACAACACCTCTCAGATTGGCTAAGATGACAGGAAAAGATAATGATGAATGTTGGAAGGGATAATAATACATTGTTGGTGGAATTGTGAATGGATGCAACCATTTTAGAGAGCAATTTGGAATTATGCTCAAAAAGTTATCAAACTGTGCATACCCATTGATCCAGCAGTGCTTCTACTGGGCTTATATCCCAAAGAGATCTTTGGGATAGGGAAAGGGACCCATGTTTAAAACTATTTGTGGCAGCCCTTCTTGTCATGGCAAGAAACTGAAAACTGAGTGGATGCCCATCGGTGGAGAATGGCTGAATAAATTATGGTAGATGAATGTTATGGGATATTACTATTTTATAAGAAATGATCAGCAGAATGATTTCAGAGAGACTTGGAGAGCCTTACATGAACTGATGCTGAGTGAAGTGAGCAGAATCAGGAGATCATTGTTCATGGCAACAGTGAGATTATATGATGATCAATTCTGATAGAAGTGATTCTTTTCAACAATGAGATGATTCAGGACAGTTCCGATGGTCTTGTGATAGAGAAAGTCATCTGTTTCCAGAGAGAGGATTATGGGGACTGAGTGTGGATCACTCAGTATTTTCATCTTTATTGTTTGCTTGTATTTTGCTTTCTTTCTCATTTTTGCCTTTTTTGATCTGATTTTTCTTGTGCAGCAAGATAATTGTATAAATATGTTTACATAGATTATAACATGTATAACATATATTGGATTGCTTGCCATCTAGGGGAGAGGGGGAAGAAGGAGGAGAAAATTTGGCACAGTTTCCTCTTCTACCTCAGTTTCCCTAAATTTGGAATGCAAGGGTCAGTGTTGAAAAATTATCCATGCATGTTTTGAAAACAAAAATAATTTAAAAAAATTTTTTTTAAGTTTTTTCTTCGGGGAATTTTTTTTTTTTACCTCTTTTTCCATTTGGCCAATTATACTTTTTAAGGAAGTATTTTGTTTTTCCATTTTTTGTTCTTCCTTCTCTAAGCTGTTGACTCTTTTTTCATGATTCTACTGTATAATATTTCTTTTCCCAATTTTTCTTCAATGTCTCCTACTTGATTTTTGGAAATTTTTTGAGTTCTTCCAGGAGGACTTTAGGGCCTGAGACCAATTCATAATTCTCTTTGAATCTTTGCATGTCGGCAGTTTGATATTGTCCTCTTCTGAGTTTGTGTTTTGCTCTTTCTTGTTACCCATTGTAGCCTTCTATGGTCAGGCCTGTTCCTTTTTGGGCTAATTTTTCAGCCTATTTCATGACTTTTAAAGTTGAACTCAGATTTTGCAATACAGGGATATTGTTTCAAGCTTCTTGTGCCAGAATCCAGGGTGTAGTCACTGACTTTCTGCACTGAATGGTGGCTACCCATTATCTTGAGATCACTTGACCTTGTCTGGCCAGCTACACTAGTGCTTTCCGGTCTGCCAAATCTGACCTATGTCAAAGACCTAAGTTAGAGGCCTCATAGTGGATCTATTGTATTTGTGGCCTGTTGAGCTGGGACTCTGGTTGCTAATCGTGCTGAGACTAAGATTGCTTGCCCAAAGATGGACAGACTGGGCTGGATTCCTCTTTTATCCAAGTGAAACAGATCTTTCCCACAGTCTTTCTAAGTTATTTTGGGCTGGAAAATTATTTCACTTTATCCCTTTGTGGCTTCTGTCGTTCCAGAATTTATTTTGAGGCATGATTTTTTTGTGCCACAGTTTCCTCTTCTACCTCAGTTTCCCTAATTGTCCTGCCTCAGTTTCCCTAAATTGTTCTGCCTCAGTTTCCCTAAATTGTTCTGTCTCAATTCCTTGAATTGTTCTGCCTCAATCCCCCTGGTTGCAACCCCCCTTTTCCTATTCATTAGGGCTGAGATAATTAGGGTTGTAGAGATCTGGCCATTCTGGCATTCCAAAAGATAAAACTCTAGATGTCCTAGGACAGATATCTAATTGTCTATGTATAAGGTTCAGACTTCCTATCTCTAACTGACTACTCCCTATGCTCCCAGTTTATCAGAATTTATGGTCCTGCCCCCAACCTGTCAGAACTGGATTAATGGTCCCTTCTCAGTATTCTTTTTTTTTTTTAATAACTTTTTTATTGATAGAACGCATGCCAGGGTAATTTTTTACAGCATTATCCCTTGCATTCACTTCTGTTCCAATTTTTCCCCTCCCTCCCTCTACCCCTTCCCCCAGACGGCAAGCAGTCCTTTACATGTTGAATGAGTTGCAGTATATCCTAGATACAATATATGTGTGCAGAACCAAACAGTTCTCTTGTTGCACAGGGAGAATTGGATTCAGAAGGTATAAATAACCCGGGAGGAAAAACAAAAATGCAAGCAGTTTATATTCATTTCCAGTGTTCTTTCTCTGGGTGTAGCTGCTTCTGTCCATCTTTGATCAATTAAGGCTCTCTTTATCGAAGAGGTCCACTTCCATCAGAATACATCCTCAAACAGTATCGTTGTTGAGATATATAATGATCTCCTGGTTCTGCTCATTTCACTCAGCATCAGTTCCTGTCAGTCTCTCCAGGCCTCTCTGTATTCATCCTGCTGGTCATTTCTTACAGAACAATAATATTCCATAACATCCATGTACCACAATTTACCCAGCCATTCTCCAATGGATGGACATCCTTTCATTTTCCAGCTTCTAGCCACTACAAACAGGGCCGCCACAAACATTTTGGCACATACAGGTCCCTTTCCCTTCTTTAGTATCTCTTTGGGATATAAGCCCAGTAGAAACACTGCTGGATCAAAGGGTATGCACAGTCTGATAGCTTTTTGAGCATAGTTCCAAATTGCTCTCCAGAATGGCTGGATGTGTTCACAATTCCACCAACAATGTATCAGTGTCCCTGTTTTCCCACATCCCCTCCAACATTCCCCATTATCTTTCCCTGTCATTCTAGCCAATCTGACAGGTGTGTAGTGGTATCTCAGAGTTGTCTTAATTTGTATTTCTCTGATTAATAATGATTTGGAGCATATTTTCATATGTCTATAAATCCTTCTCAGTATTCTGACTCCACCCCTTGCCTTTGTCTATCTTGATCTCTGGAGATATATAATTCATTGGAATCTCACATTCAATGCTGATGCTAAATGCTTTAAGACATCAGCCCTGGGACCAAAATGGATCCTTTGGTCCCAGAAAATCTCTCCCTCTCAGAAATCCAAATAAAATATTAAAAACGCTCTAATTTCTATCTTGCCTCAGTTTCTCTGGCATTACAATTTAAAGTTGTTTCGATGAAAATTAAGGAGCTTTAGACAATTTCCTGCTTTTTCTGAATAATCTTGGCTCTCTGTCTTTTGATAACATTCTTAAGAGTACAAATAACATATTCCCTCGTAAGAAGTAAATATTTTGACCTTATTGAGTCCCTTATATTTGTTCTTTCACATTTAGCTTGGGTTTCTCGTAGAACTTATATGTCAAATTTTCTACTGAGTTCTGGTCTTTTTGTCACAATTTGAATTTATTAAATATCTTTTTTTCCCCCTCGTTCAGGATTATATTCAACTTTCCAGATTAAGTTATTCTTGGTTGCAAACCCATCTCTTTTACTCTTTGAAATATAATGTTCTAAGACTTTGGTCTTTTAATGTAGAAGCTGTTAGATTTTGTGTTATCCTGACTGTAACTCCACAATATTTAAATTTATGAGGTATTTTTTTTTCCTCTACTGCTTGTAGTATTTTCTCCTTATCCTGGGAGATTGGCTCTGATGTTCCTATGAATTTTCTTCTTGGAATTTCTTTCAACTGGTGATGGTTGAATCTTTTCTTTTTCCATTTTACCCTCTCATTCTTCAGGGCAATTTTTCTCAATAATTTCTTAAGACTATCATATCTAAAATATTTTTTAATTGCAACATTGATAATCCAACATTTCTTATATTATATCTCTTTGATCTGTTATCTGGACCAGTTGTTCTAATGAGATGTTTCACACTCTCTTTTATTTTACCATTCTTTTGATTTTGTCTTATTATTTCTTAGTGTCTTATAATGTCATTGACTTCCTCTTGCCAACTTTGTTTTCTTTTATTTTTATTTTTTTATTATAGCTTTTTAATTACAAAACTTCTAATTTTCAAGAAATTAATTTTTTCCTTAAGTTTTTGGATCTCTTTTTTCAATTGCTCAACTTTTCATAATTTTCTTAGATTGCTCTTTTTCTCCCTCCAATTTATCCTCAGCTTCTCTTAATTGATGTTTAGAGTCCTTTTTAAGCTCTTCCAAGGACTCTTTGGGCTTATGACCATTTGATATTTTTCTTTAAAATAGGAATGGCTTTTTAAACTTCACTATCTTCTTTGGAATACAAATCAAGATCTTCTCTATTCCCATAGCAGCTATCTGTAGTTGGTTCTTTCTCCTTTGCTTATTCATTATTTCTTTAAGGACTTATAGTCAGGAGTGTAGGGGATGACATTAGGCTTCAAGTTTCTCAGACTGTTGTTTTTTTGTAAATACTGTCTAGGAGCAAAACCTCAAGCTTTCTCTCTTCCCCTGAGCTATGGCTTAGGGGCTCCAGTTACTTTCAGTCCAAACAATCTTGCTCTCTGTGGGTCCTTTCTCTGATACAAACTTCAGCTCATTCCCCTGCCCTGGAACCAAAACCCCAGGGACTCTCCTGCAAGTTCCCACAGCCAGCAGAATCCCCACGACTACCTCATTCTCTGGACATGTGCTTACTCTTTCTTGCCCTCAGGCACAGCCTGGGACCACATCCGGTCAGCATAGCTGGATCTGTCATTCTTTGACATGTCAGAGGCCTTCAACCTTATTCTACCCAGCTGTCCAACAGACAAACCATCCATGAGGTAAAAATCCCTGAAGCAGAGGCTGCTCACCCAGCCACCCCTGAGAGTTGTTTATTGATCCAGCAGAATCTGCCTAGAGATGTATACATTTCAATCAGACCAAGTTCAAAGGTTTGAATCTTTCTGAAGATCCTCCCCAGTTGTCTTAAGAGGATAATTGTTTACCCCACTTTTAATTATTTCTATCACTCAAAGTTCACTTTGAGGTGAAGTTCTATCCTGTTTGCAGGAGAAATTTGGAGAATCTAGTATTTCCTATCTTATTCTGCAGTCTTCCCTTCATTTATTTTTCTTGATTACAGGTTTGTTTGTTTGTTAGTTTGTTTGTTTTGGGGGGAACATGACCAATAGAGAAATGGTTTGTATGACTATGTATAATGAATGAGTGACATATTTCTTGACTTCTCCATGGTTGAAAAAGATAAAAGGGAGAGAGAAAATGAAGAACTAAAATAAAAATAAAGTTTAAATAAAAAAACCTAATATTTTAACTAATCAAAACTGAAGATGGATTATTTCTGGGACAATTTTCTCAAGTAGCTAATTTGATAGATGAAATTTAAAATTATATAATGATCAATTGTGAGGGTCTTAGATCTTTTCAACAATGACATGATTTAAGGCAATTTCAATAGACTTGGGATAGAAAGTGCCATCCACATTCAGAAAGAAAACTAGAGAGACTGAATGTAGATCAAAGCATGGTATTTTCAGCTGTTGTTGTTTGCTTGTTTTTTCCCCCTTCCTCCTGTTTTTTTTCCCTTTTGATCTGATTCATTCCTTCCTCCCTCCCTCCCTGTTTATCTTCTTTCCTTCCTTCCTTCCTTCCTTCCTTCCTTCCTTCCTTCCTTCCTTCCTTCTTTCCTTTCTTCCTTCCTTCCTTCCCTCCTTCCTTTGTAAATCAATGGCAACATTGACTCTATGTGTACTGCAACAATTCTATAACTTTAGTCTTAGAGAGTTGACTTGAGCTCTTATTCTCAAGAGCATAATGCTGAATCTCCCAATGATGGGATGCAGCTTCTAGGGGAAATCTCGCAATAATTCTGGGGTCCCCTGGATTTAGGAATAGTACAGTAATATTTCTTCCTCTAGCTTTTAGGGAAGATATAGCAAAAACCCTGAGGCCTCCTGACCCCATTAGGAGTGCTATTGTTCTAACAATCTATCAGTAATCCTAAAGTCTCCTGGCTTTAGGAATACTATAGTATAGTCCTACAAACATTGCTGACTGTTAGATAAACAATCTGTTGGCCAGTGATAGCAAAGTTCCTGAGACAACAGTGGATAAACCTTCCCTCAAACCTGCCTGTAAGCTATAAAACTAGCAAATAAGTAACACGGAGCTCCTATTCTCTCTAACTTTTTCCTATAAATTTATCTCTTTGCTTCTGGTGCTTTGCTAAAAATTCTTTTGGAACTTAGCTCGTTTCAGTTGGCATTGCAATTATAATAAACTTTTCCCTTTAACTTGGAGATGCAAATTCTTTTGAGATACCTCAGGACACCAGATCTGAAATCCCCACCTTTTGGGGTCTCCTTTGAATTCAGCATCATCACTGTACCTTTGCACTAGCCATTCCTCATGCCTGAAAGCTGCTCCCTTTTCATCTTCTCACCTCATGGAAGTAGGAATTATTTACCTTTAAGGCTTTCTTTTCCTTCAAGACAAGTCAAGTACCACCAGCTACATGAGGTTCTTCCTGGTCTCCTGAAACGCTAGGGCCTTCCCTCTTATGCTACCTTGTGTTTATCCTCTTTATGTTTATTCTATATGTATTTAATTGTCATTTCCCCAATTAAAATATAAGCTGTACAGAGTAGGAATCTTTGCATCTCTATTTCATAGCTCTGAGCACAAAGTAGGGGATTAATAGATACTCATGATTAATGAGTTTAACATTTTGTGTCCAAGGTGGGCCTTAAACCAGGGCCTTCTGATTCTAAGACTATCCTCTCCTTAGTCATTGTGCTCCCCCTTCATTGTTTAGTGCTGCTGTCGAGTCATTTTCAGTCATGACCCATTTGGGGGTTTTCTTGGCAAAGTCACTGGGATGGTTTATGTTTTCCTTCTGCAATTCATTTTACAAATGAGGCTACTGAGGCAAACAGATTAGCTGACTGCCACATAGCTAGTAAGTATCTGAATCTGGATTGGAACTCGGGAAGAGGAGCCTTCCAGCTAGAGCACTCTATGCATATGGCGCCACCTAGTTTTCTGATCCACTGTTGATTATAACAATGACTTCATCATCCCCTAAGGATGGCCCTAAGAAAAGTTGTGAAATTAAGTTTATAGTTTGATCGCTCTTAATATACTGCACACCTGGGAATTATTTAATGACAATAATTTGCCCCCAAATAGTGAAAAGCTGAACTTCTCATCTATTTGGCTATTTTCCACTCAAAACCCCATTAAAAACAGGCCCAGCAGTCACAACTTAGGTGGGGAATTTGAATATATTCTAGTCATCAGTTCGGTAGGAATCAGCATGAATCAGTGTTTCTTAATCCCCTCCCTCAGTGCATGATCCTGCTTGACCCAGATGACAAAAGCCCTATTAAAAAAAACCTGCCAGTGGGTTTTTGGTTGAGTTAGTTTACCTGGGGCCTCAGTGAAAAGGTCCTGAGTAACTGGGTGTGGTGGCAGAGAGGGATTGGAGTAGTAATGGAGCTGCTCCCTGGAGCAAGCAGGGAAGGGCGCTGGGAGAGATCAGTTGATCCTCCTAGTCCCATCCTCTGTGGAGGTTGTGTGGGCAGCCCCACCTTGCTACGTCTGCTCAGAAAGCCCCTGATGTCAAACTCCTGAAGTTAAATTTCCCCTGTAAATCTGTCTATGGTTCATGCAATCTTGGTTGTGCCTCTTTTGGATCAGTTCACCAAGCCCTCTCCTTAGTGGTATCTTTCCCCTCCCCCATCCCCATGCCAGGTCTCATTCCCCATCATGTCTCATGGTGTCTCTTCTCTCATCCCATCATCCCTTCTCTCCTTATAACTAACTCTTTGAGGATGTTCAGCTCTTTTATAGATTTAGCCTGTCAGCTAAGGGCATCCTCCAACCTCATGGGCCGTTCCCTTTCTTCTGGTTCCACTAGGGAACTCGTCCTGTCCATCATGAATTGTTAAACCCCATTTCCTTGCTAACTAGAGGCTCTCTCTCTTCTATTTCATATTTACCATTCCTGGTGTCTTTTGTACCTCTTCATTCTGTTTGCAATCTCTTCTGCTAAATAAACCTACCTTTTGCCAAAGAAAATGGGAATTCTTCACATGATCGTACTCCAACATTTGGTGCCCAGATCAACCTCGTCACTTGGGCTCTACCCCACACACAGCATTTGGGACCAGGAATTGATGCCTACATGACATCATTAGCTACTTAACAAGTTCTATCTTCCTTGACCAGTTTTATTTATTAGAAGTAAGTCTGCTCAATAAAAAGAGTTTGTTACATATCCCCAAGTCAATGCCCCGCCTTTTACAGAAGAATTGCCTCGTTATGTGCTCTGAGTTTCCTGGTCCTTAAGAACTATTAATATCCCAATATTATTGAACCTATATCTAGACTGGAGATGGTCCTGGATGCAAAGGTCCTTAGCTTCAAGGAAATCTTGGTGTAATGCCTAGAAATCTGGCTTCAGAGTCAGAAAATTGTGAGTTCAAGCAGAGACAGCATGTTTGTTTTTTGTTTTGTTTTTCTTCATTCTTTTCTTTTTAAAAAAGAAACTGGTTGTTTTTTGCCCTGGGGTTTAACAGCTAGATTTCTTTTTCAAGGACCGTAACTTAAATCTAACTCACTCTGGCTGTCACTGATTGGCCAACAATAGGTTCTAGGCAAGTCCCAGTTGGTCTTGAGGGCCCTCATCGACTAAGAGTGGATGTAAATAGAAATTGTTTCTGTTTTGGCCAAAAAACACTGAGAGTCTTCCCCTTCCAGAGTGGATTTTTTCCCAGCTAAAAAGGCCATTCTTTGCTTCAATCCTTATCTAGCCTTATTCACTGAATGGGTTTTGCCTCAGTCAAACTGAAACCAGGAAAGACCTTAGCTTAAAAAGGTCCACTGCGTCTAGGACCATCTCCAGTCAATCTGATTTATATCTTGCCATTGGACCCAGATAGTTCTGGAAGAGAAAGTGAGGCTGGGATCTTTGTACAGCCCACCCTTTTTAAAATCCAATTCATTTGCATATCATGGCATAACTGACCTAATGTCATGGGTCATCTTCAAAGACCAAGATTCAAGAAAAAAGGACACACAACAATAGTTTTGCACAGTGTTAAGCTCAAGTATATAGTGGGCATGTAAATACTTGTTAACTGGCTGTGTGTGTGTGTGTGTGTTTATTGTTGTAGTTATTGTTATTTCACACTTGTGATTTTATTGGTTTAAGAAAATATACAATGCATAAATATCCTCCACCAACAGGGGCGGTAACAAATCCTTTGCAATATATCTGAGGGAAATGGTCTGGGACTATTTTGTTAAATAACTTGAGAGGATCATGAAAGACAGTAGGCACATGTCAGAAATGATACATTGGAGGATTCTGGGGGATTCTGAGGTCAGCCCATGACGCCAGTCAAAACACAAACATGTTGTGCAAAATGCTTGGACACTAAGGATTATTTGCATATAAAGCTTTTTACTTTGACCAACAAAGTATGTTATAAGTAGTTTTCCCAAACTAATTCTAAAGACTCATTTTTGCTAAAGTCTGATTTTTCCCTTGTTCTATCTATGTTGTAATTAAAGCCATTTGCAAAACAGCTGGCCAGGGTGAGGACCAAGAACAGAACAATCTTGTGAGTATACAGGTGGCTCCAGCTGATCTCAACATCTTAAAGTGGGGCGCCTTAAGGAAAAAGCCCCACTATGGGGACACCAGCCAGACTAAAAGACTGCAACTGAGAGGGAAATAATGAATAATTATAAATGAAAGTTCTTGGAACGAATAGGATGATGACATTTGGAACAGCAAAAACCACAGATGAATAAGCATGGAATTTGGAAGGAAGTTGAAAGGAATTTTGGAAGATAGACTATATGAAAGAAAACTTAAGACTTAGAATGTTAGAGCTGGAGGGGCCCTTAAAACAAAGGATAATGAGACGTGGAAGGGTTTTTAGAATACAAAATGTTAGGATATACAACAAAATGGTAGAGCAAGAAGAGACCTTAGAATATAGACTACAATAGCTAGACAGGCCACTGGGATTTAGCATGCTGAATCTGGAAGAGACCTTAACTATCCTCTGCTTCATACCCCTCATTTTATAGATAAGAAAACAAGTCAAAAAGGGGGAAACCGATCTGACTGGGGTCATCTTACTAAGAGCCCGGGTGTCCTTCCTGACTTAATTCAGTGTTTTCTGGAGAAAAAAAGACCTGAAAAAGCCATTAGCAGCTGATCTCAAATGTCAGGACTAAATGAATGTCATGTGGAAAACCAAAGAGACCAAGAAAGCAATGGGTGAAAGTTGCAGAGAAGCCAATCTTGGTTTAATGGCAGGGAGTTAGAGCTGCTCTAACATGGAACTGACCATTTTAAGAAGTGAGTTAGCTTTTCAGTGGAGACATTCCAATAGAGGAATGGGACCTTTGGAAATGGGATTTTCATCAATCAGGGATTGGGTTAGACAACCCCTAAAGTTCCTGTCAGTTCTGAGCTCTTCTGTGATGTCATTGTCAAGATCTTTGGTTTCTCTCACAGTTAATAATACCACTGTGGCAATCCCGATCTTAGAAGAAACCATTATGTCCAACCTCAAGTGGCATTTCTTGGGTTCTTACTTTCCTTTTAGGAATTAATCGGTGGGTCTTCTGGTCATCTGGCCATTGCTGAGAACCCTGATTTTTCTGGGTTTCTCGCCAACAGCAGCAAGTCGTTTGTAAACATGGCTTCAGCGAAAGGTAATTCTGATGTAAGGAAGGAAAGCCAGCTGTGATAGCTCCAGGAAGTGCCTGTTTTCACTTCTTCTTTTCTGGACATGGCTGAAACATTCACACTTGCTGATTAAACAGGATCTTACTGTTTTATGATCTCCCCCCCACCCACCCACCCCAGTTGATAGGGATTGTAAAAGAAAAGGGATGGCTTTGAAGAAGCCTAAGAATGACTCTGTTCTACCTCTGTCTAAAATGAATGAATGGTTGAAAAAGCATTTATTAAGTGTAGACACTGTACTAGGCACCGTGCTAATATTAGCTCAGGATACAAAGAGAAAAGGCAAGTTAGACCTTCTCAAGGGGCTTACATTAGAAGAGAGAAAGACAGCATATAGGGAGTAGTGGTGACTAATGAGGGACATTTTAGTCAAGGAAGTGCTCACCATGTCAGGATCTGGCTACCCACCATTGACTCTAGACCTTTAAAAGAACAGAAGCAATCTTTGATCACAAGGTCATTCAACCCCAATGGATGGAGCCTTGGGGTCAAGATCAAGATTATGGGTGGTTTAAAAAAGTCCATTTTTTTATTACCTTCTCCCTTCCTTCCTAGCCACATTCATCTTCCAGGGACCAATTGCTTCAGCTCCACCATCATCTTCCCTCAAGAGTCAGTATGGTTTAGAGGATCAAGTGCTGGATTTAGGATTAGGAAGACCTGAGTTTGAATCTTCTTTCAGACACTTATTAGCTGTGTGACCCTGGGCAAGGCACCCAACTAACTTTTCCCAGATTGTGTTTCCTTCTCTATAAAATTGAGATAATAATAACATTTCACCAAATTGTTTTGAGGGCCAAATTGCTTAATGTATGTAAAGAGATTTGTAAATCTTAGAGCATGGAATAAATGTTAGCTATCATTATTAAAATATACTTTTGTTGGGATAGCTAATTGGGGCAGTGGATAGAGCATTAGCCCTGAAGTCAGGAGAACCTGAGTTCAAATCTGCCCTCAGATACTCAACACTTCCTAGCTGTGTGACTCTGGGCAAGTCACTTAACCCCAATTGCCTCAGCAAAATAAAATATATTTTTGTCACATTGGGCGAGTTGTAACTCAAAGATAAAGAGACAAATCATTTTTCTGCAGCGTGATATTTAGCTCATTTGAAGCATTCACATAAAGGACTTAACCTGAATGATTTCTGATTATAAATCACATACTTCCACAATTCTGCTTTGAGAAAAGGCAGATAATAAAAGTGTCCTCTCTGTTATGGGGAAATATAAACATGTTGCAACCTGGGCTTCAATTCTAAAGCATTTTGCTTAAAACTCTCCTGATTGGCAGAGAGAATAATGAAGCGATATGTGTGCTTGTGTATCCATCAAGTTGATATGAGAACTTTGGAGAGAAGATATAATCTTCATCCGGGATGAGCTCCTACATGAAAGGTTTGAGTTCGGGCAAAATAGGTATATCCATCAGGACATACATGGCTCTGAAATCCTGAATACCTCTCTTCAAAGGAGGCTTTGATTGCTCCCTAAAGGAGGAGGCCATGAGACTGGTTGCTCTGTTTTCCTCAGAAAAGGGGTACTAGCCTATAATTACATACTTCTTTTTAAAATGTTGCTGATCCAGAAGCACTATTTTTAGGTTTGAGCTTCTTTTGCTGGTCACTATCCATTAAAGGGATGGGTAATCTAAGGCCATGCCCAGAGCCTGATTCTTTCCCACCAAATGCTAGCTACCATTCAAAACAGTGAATAGTAAGTAAGAGAGTAGATAGTAAACAGAAATCCGAAACATTCTCTATATTAGAGTATTTCAGTAAACACACACCAAATTGTAAAATGAAATTTTGTTCAACCAAGAGAAAGATTTGAATCTCATCAAAGAATCCCTAAAGTTTCTAAAGAAACAAACTAGAAATCCAGAACATGTTGACCAGATAGTTTTCTATATATGGCTGCCTTCTGCAGTCTGACTTTCTCTGGAATCTTTATCTGGAGTGAGTCCACAAAGGAAACACGTCTCTCAAAGGAGGAATGAAGACTATCTCTCTTTTTCAAAGTTCTCACATCAGTTTTACTTTTTACATCCACTCCTCCTTCAGACAGCATTTTTTCCCACCAATAAGAAGAATTTTACACAAAATGTTCCAAGTCTAAAATTGAGATTTCATAAGAGATAAGAGATATTCTTTCATGTAAGAGGTTTTTTTTTTTTTTAAGCCAGTATTTGAGAAAACTTGAGCATTCCATGGTCTCTACTCCTACAAATATGAACATTCATGGCACTGGAAAAGAAAGGGAGGAAAGGAGGAATGGAAAAGAGGATGATACTTCTTAGTCATCACTCATCCACTCTTTAACCACCTACTCTTCATCTACCAGAAATTATGATTGGATAGCCTAGTTTTTTCCATTTTTATTTATTTTTTATTTTAATAGTATTTTATTTTTCTAAATACTGGCCCAGCTTTGATAGATGAGTTTTGGTTTTATGTTGCTTGGACCCTCTAACTTTCCAGCTCTCCTATCTCTTTACCATAGCCCCACAAGAATACTTTTCTCCCCCACCTTTTTCACTTCACTTTGGAGCTCCCATTTATGTGTCATCTTCCCTCATTAGAACTTAAGTTCCTTGCGGGGAACAACTGTCTTATTTCAATCTCCAGAACTAGTACAGATTCAGGAACATCCCGAGTACTTGAATACTTTACTTGATTCTCAACTCTAGATCCAAAAATCTGTAGAATCTCACTTTTTAATATAATAATCTATACAGAGAAACTTCATGAAATTTACTAGACAGAGTAACCACATCAAGACCCAATTTTATTGTAATCTGCATCCAAACCCTAAAATTCAAAGTCAAAAGCAGTAAAATCTCTTGTTTCTGTAGTCAAAAATTTAGTTTTTCCAGATAATCTGAAGAATAATAGGCCTTTCCTTCCTTTTTTAAAATCTTTTCTCCTGATTGGTCAGATAAAGAAGAAAGAATGAAAAGAAAAACTAACTGATTAAATACAATATATTTTGGGAATTACTTTCCCAACTCCTGTTTTATTTGTAGATCTGTCCCCATTCCATTTAACTGGCGTCCCTGACTGAAGTTTTCTCTTCTCCAACACGTTGTCCACAAAATTGATAAAGTTTTCTTAAAGTGGTGTCTGACCATGTCATTCTGCTACTTAATGAACTCCAGGGGCTCCAGTTCCCATAACCGGGATTCTACATAAACTCTGCTTGGCATTTAAATCCCCTCACAATTTAATTTGCCATATCTTTATATTTGCTTATCTTACTTGTATATGATTTCCCTTGCTGCCCTCCATGGTGCAGTCAAATTGGCCAGCCTGCTCTCCCTCACATGATTCCCATTTGTTGTCTCAGCATCTTTACCCAAGCTAACCTCCATAACTGGAATGTTCTCCCTCCTGACCTCTTCCTCTGGCAGTCATTGGTTTCTGTTAAAACTGCTCTGTTATTACCTTTATCCCAAGCCTGTCCTGAATCCCTCCCAACTACTGATCACCCCCCCTCCACCATGGATTTGTTATTCCATTTGTATATAATTATATATATGTTATCTCTCCAGAATCTAAAAAACTATTTCACAGGAAACTCATCCAAAGCAAATGCTCACACAGAGGTCAGAAGAAGTGATACAAGGGCACTCTCAAGGTCTCTCTGAAGAACTTTAGAAGTGATTGCATAACATGGGAGACCCAGGCCCAGGATGCCCAGCATGGCGTCCTCGCACCAAAGAAGATGCTGTGCTCTATAAGCGAAGCAGAATTGCATTAAAAGAAATATAAGATGCACAAATTGAGAGACATCTATCTTCACTCCACAAATGACTATTTGTGCCCTGCTTATGGGAGAGTTTTATAAGCTCATATTAATCTGATCAGGCACAGATGGACATTGTGTACCTCAATTCCAACATAACAATGTCATTTTGATCAAGAATGAAGAACAACAACCATATAAAATTTAAGTTCCCTGAGGACTGGCTAGTTTATTTTTAGTTTATAAACCCAGCACCAAGGATATTAACCAAAATATTTTTAATTTTTTTATTTTTAAAATATATGCAAAAAAATAAATACAAAATAAAAAATAAAATAAAATATATGCAAAGATAGTGTTCAATATTCACCTTTACAAAACTTTGTGTTTCAAATTTTTCTACTTCCCGTCCCTTCAACCCCTCCCCTAGACAGCAAGTAATCCAATATATGATAAACTTGTACAGTTCTTCTATATATATTTCCACATTTATCATGCTGCATAAGAAAAATCAGATCAGAAAGGAAAAAATGAAAAAACAAACAAGCAAAAACAACAAAAAAGGTGAAAATATTATGTTGTGATTTGCAACATAATAAGATGAGATATTCTTTCATATAGGAGGTTTTTTAAAAAGCCAGTATTTGAGAAAACTTAGGCACTCCATGGTCTCTATTCTTACAATTGTAAACATTCGTGGCATTGGAAAAGAAAGGGAGGAAAAGAGGAATGGAAAAGAGGGTGATATTTCTCAGTCCCCACAGTCCTCTCTCTGGGTATAATGGCCTTCTCCATTACAAGTCTATTGGAATTGGTCTGAATCACCTTTTGTTGATAAGAGCCATGTCTCTTAGAGCTGATCATCATATAACCTTGTTGTTCCTATGTACAGTTCTCTTGGTTCTCACTTCACTCAGCTTCAGTTCATGTGGGTCTCTCCAGCCCTCTCTGAAATCATCCTGCTGATCATTTCTTACAGAACAATAATATTCCATAGCATTCATAAATACCATCACTTATTCAGCCATTCTCCCACTGATGGGCATCCACTCAGTTTCCAGTTCCTTGCTACTACAAAAAAAAAAAAAAAAGGTCTACAAAATTTTTTGCACATCTGGGTCCTTTTCCCTTTTTTTAATGATCTCTTTGGGATGCAGACTTAATAGAGATACTGCTGGATCAAAAGGTATGCACAATTTAATAGCCTTTTGGGCACAATTCTAAGTTGCTCTCCAGAATGGTTGTATCAGTTCCACCAACAATGTATTAGTGTTCCAGTTTCCCCACATTTCCAACATTCATCATTATTTTTTCCTGTCATCTTAGTCAATCTGAGAGGTGTGTAGTGATACCTCAGAGTTGTCTTAATTTGAATTTCTTTGATCAATAGTGATTTAGAACAATTTTTCATATGAATAGAAATGGTTTTAGTTTCTTCCAGACAATAATTTTTTTAATGTCAAACACCCAGTTCCACATAAACAGACACTTTACACAATGATTATCTAACTTTTTCTGGGAAACATGCCAACTCACAAAACTTGGATTTTCTTATGATTTAATCTTATTTTTAACTTTTTAAGTTCTTAACATAAATTAAGAACTATTAGGGCAATTCTGCCACTGAAACATTGTTTTCTTCTTTATCTACCAGTTCTTTATCAAATGCTTTAGATTGGCTACCTCATGTCAGATAATGTTGAGTCTTTCCCAGGCTCTGCAGAAATCAAATGGAAAGAAAAGATGCTTTAGGAAGTGGGATGTCTATTACTGACTCATCCTCAATACTACCACTATCTTTTCTACCCCATATATTACCAGGGAAATAACCCAGCCTGAGCCATTTAGCACTATGGGGCTACTGAGTTTTGTACCCTAGACACCTTCAATCCAGATCATAGTTAGTATCCCAAGCAGAATGACTTCACTTTATATCCAAGGCACAGATTAATAATAATAATAATAATAGTTAACATTTATATGAAGCTATTTACAATTATTATTTCATTTGATCCCCACAATTGTAGGAGGCAGAAATTATTATTCTTCCCATTTTACAGATAGGGAAACTGAGACAAAGAGGAGTTAAGTGACTTGCTCAGGGTCACACTACTAAAAAGAATCTAGGGTTAGATTTGAATTCAGATTTTCTTCCTGACTTCAGGCCAGTTGTCTATCCACTGTAGTGGTAGGGATGGTGATAGTATTTAGATAGTGCCCTAAAGTTTGCAAAGCAATTTGTGTTTATTATCTCATTTGATATTCACAGAACTCTTTGAAGTAGGTATTATTATTATCCCCATTTTACAGATGGGAAACTGAGGGTTAGAGAGATTGCTTGGGATCATATGGCTCAGAAGCATCTTAGATAAGATTTGAACTTAGGTCTCCTGGAATCCAAATCTAGCACTGAAAATCTTCCTTTGGAATCAATTTATAGTGAGTGGTGAAATTGAATGGAATGTCTTATTCATGTGGCCAACTGAACTTGACCCATCACCTTGATCTTTTGGTCGTCTAACTTAAAGAATATCAACAAATCGGTCAGTTGACAAGCATTTATTAAGCATCTACTGGGCACTGGGCACTGTGTAGTCAATGGAGATAAAGAGAAAATGAAACAATCTCTTTCCTTAAGAAGCTTTCATTCCCCAAGAAGAAACACAATGTGCATAAGGATATATAAAATAAATATGTTAAAGAGTTTTTAAAGAGTTTCCTTACACATCAAAGTATCATGAAATTCCTTGATTAGTTTTAGAGAATTATAAACCCTTGGCCATGGGATAAAAACTACTGATAACTCACAGGAAAACACTTAGTAATTGTCAGTTGTTGTTCATCCTTTGTTCTTGAAAAGGATCAGTGTATGAGAAAGGATTAGTCTTATCCCTTGGGCCTACATTTTTTTAAAACTATCAAGCCATGCAGTAGTTTGAAAATGGGAAGCAATTAAGGTTTAGAACCTCTGTGGAAGGAGATCTTTATAGAAAGGGAAAGAGAATATTGCTCTTTACTCTCCTCCCCTCTATCCACCCACCCATCACTCATGGTATCTGGATGTGTTCTTACTCAGAAGGAAATACCCCATCCTGAAATTGGAGGGTGATGTCAAGAGTCTGAAGTTTCACTGAGGGAGTAGAATCACACATTCCAAATGGATACAGATACAAAGATATAGTCACCCAAGAAACAAAATAAATATAAAGAGTGCAATCTCTGGGAGCAGAGTAGAAAGATAGCTGTGGTTCTAGAGCTGTGAGTTGTCTTGGCAACTGTTTCCCTATATCTATGGTTCAATATGATTGTATAGGAAATTTGTGTCTAATCTTTCCATGGATGCTATTTTTGCAAGTGGCAAACTCCATCTTAAGTTTCTGAAGGGGGCTGCTTTGTAGCTACTGTTCTGATTTTTTTTTCTCTTAATAATTGTCTTTGCTAAGAGCTAATTGTATCTATTGGCCAACATGCTAATAGGTTCTCTTGAACTATATTAGTAGGAATATAGTCCCACATGGTTATGTTTAGGTTCAGGATGCCGAATGAGACATAGCATATCGGATAAGAATAATGAAACAATTCTTTTTTATTTTTTTTTTTTTGCTTTAAGTTTTCTTTTTTCTTTTAAATTGGGGGATAGGAAGATTTATTAATTAATTAGAATTAATACTTGCTACTTAGAAAAGGAATATTAGAAAAAGAAAAGCTTGTAGCCAAGATGCTACAGCTCTAATTTTTTTGAATCACATCATATATGTCTTTTCTTTATTTCTTTGCATATTTCATATTTTGTCATTTTTAGGACATCAATCTATAAACATTTATTAAGCATCTGATATATGTTAGGTATTGTGCTAAGGGCTTAGGATACAAATATATTTATACATTAAAAAAAAGACAGTCCTTACTTCCAAGGAGCTTACAGCCTCATGGGGAGGGGACAGGAGAAACAACAAAAGCAAATGGAAAGTGGAAGAGGAAGCCAAGGAAGGTATTGTCTATATAAAAGCGCATGATGGAAAAGTCAGAGAAGTAACATCATCATTTAGTTAACTGTTCCTCAATTGCTCAATATATGTCATTTCTCATTTTTTTTTTGCTAAGACAAATGGAACAGCTCTGAATATTTTTATAAATAAAGTTCCTTTTTCCTTTTATGATTTTTTTTGAGGGGTGATTCCCTTAGCAATGGCATTTCTCAATCAAACGATTTATTAATTTTGTGACTCATTACAAACCTCCATGCTAATGGGCATGCGTGGAAAATAAACTCAGGGCTTCCTTTCTTTTCTTAGACATCACATAGCACTTTTCAAATGTATTTTCTTATCCCATTATCTCATATGATTTTGTAGAATTGAGGTTTAAATCATTCAAAGACAATGGAGAGGCACTTATTGCATGTGGATCAATTGTAACAAATTACCAGCAAAATGTTATGCAAGAGAAATGGTAAAAAGAGTGTCATCGGAGAGATCAGAATCACAGAACTACAGAATTTGGGAGGTGGAAAAGATCTAAGCTATCATGTAGTCCAACCGATACCTGAAAAAGAATCCATACAATAACATATCCAAGAAATATTCATCCAACTTCTGCTTGGAGAACTACAAGGAGAAGAATGGCTCTCTTCAGGCTACCACTTTCACTCTGGGACAATAAAATTGTGGGGGCCACTTTCCCAACATTGAGTCTAAATTTGTCTCCTTATCACTTTTACCCATTGTTTCCAACAAGTCTAGCTCCTACATGGCAGCCTTTCAAACACTGGTGTGGCAACTTCTCTAGCATGACTCCTCCCGCCTTTTTGCACAAATAGTGTGGTTCCCCAGGGCAGTTGAGTGCTGCTTTTCAGGTTTCCAAAGTTAACATTGGCAGGTCAGTTTTTACTACTGTCTCTCATTAGGTGTCATTTAGTGTGTTTCTCAGTGAGATCAACCAGTCAACAGTGAGTAGCTTTTACAAAGGGATATTTGCCAGCGATTTAAATGGCAAACCACTCCAGCATCTTTGCCAAGAAAACCTCAAATGGGATCATGAAAAATTGGACATGATTGAAATAACAACAATTTACCAAGAAATCATAGCAAGAATAAGTTACAAAAATGTATCCCAAAGCAGGGACTCATTCTCTCCTTTGTACCCTCTTGGTCCCTGGGGAGAGTTGGCTTAATTAATAGCTGGTAAGTCGTTATACATGCAAGGCCAAGAGATAGTCCCTAACTCCTGGCCCTAGAAGTCCTTTCTAGAATCCTTTACAGAGTCATGACCCAGTAATGAGATGGAGTCTGGGCTGGCTCCTTGTGGGACTTGGGGATAGCTTTGGCTAAGGAAAGAAGAAAGAGGAAGGGATAGGAACAAGCATTTATTAGGTGCTTACTAAGTGCTAGGCTTTACTATTAAGTGTTAAGTCCTTTACTACCCCACTATTTTGCTAGACTGGATCAAGTGGATTACTCACTCAGTTGCTATAGTGATTGGATTCAAACTGCTGTGACTACGGGTCTGGTCATCTTTGCTATTGATTCCAGTGGGAGAGGGAACATTTCAAAGCTCATAAGGGCATAATCTGGTTATTTTCATCCCCAGAATGTTATTCAGCTAAGATTTAGAAAGAAAAAATACAAGAGATAAAATAAATCTGGTCACAGGCAGATGGTCAGCAGATGAGAAAAGAGTCATCATCCCTCCCAATCCCACTCCTTACTTCCCAGTTGCCCACGGCCATTCTTGCCTCATTAGAAAGGGAAAAAAGGCGAAGGAGGAGCATTCCAGTTCCAATTATTTTGTACACCATCCTCTGTTCCTAGTGAGTTATTAGCCCTTCTGACCCTCAAGCCAATCACAAAGTCACATACTGTGCTCTCCTAAGTATTATGTTCAAAGCTTGACTCCTCAAATTTCCACATGTTGGATTGAAAAGAACAAAGAATTCTGCTTATGCTCCAAGGCCCGGCCCTCAGTCCTAGATATGAAGGCGGCGATTCTTCTTTTTCAAACGCAATACCCCTAATTCTCCCAACTGCTTCTTATGTTGGAATCAAGGTCCATTCCTGTTTATTGCCCTATTTCTAGACACTTTCCTCCTTATTAAACCGCAGCAGCCAAAACCAAGCACAATATTCCATGCCTAACCAGAGCAAGGTACAAAGGAGCTGACTTCATTATTCATGGCCATCCTACTTTCTGAATGCAGCCTTTTTTGGTTGCCATACCACACTGCTGACTCACCATGAGCTCGTGGTTTCCTATAACCCTCAGATCTTTTTCAGACAAATTGCCATTGTCAATCACGCCTCTTCAGAGCTATATTTGTGAAGTTGACTTCTTGAATCAAATTTTAACTGTTGAATTTCATCTTCTTAGATGGTTCAGCCTGTCAAGAATCCCTTTGGGTTCTTACCATGTGCTATCCAGGAACCCTCTCAGCTTTGTATCATCTGCAAATTTCTAGAGCATGTGATCTATATCCTTGTAGAGGGTCACAGTCAGTGGGGAAACTCTGGGTGAGGTAGAAGGCCCTTCAGGCCAGAGGGAACCTGCTGATGTGTTTGGTTCGGCTCCCCACCTCCCCTATGGGCTTTCGGCCTTCCTGAGAAGTGGGGGGAAGGTGATGACCTGTGTTGTGATGAGAGCAGAGTGATACCAGGCAGCAAGCTACGTGCAATCGCAAGTTGTTGATGTGGTCCTACCTGCACAATGGTTTTTTGTTGTTGTTGTTACATTATACAAAGGGGAAAGTCCTTGAAATAAACAGACTCCATTTTCCCACCATCTTTGGGAGTCCTGCCTCGTCACTTCTCCACTAGGAAGGGATATTTTAATCACTCCAACATGGGGGCTCTAGAAAGCAGGACACAACCTATTCTCATCCAGGTCATTGAGAAAAATGTTAACCTAAGCCAAGCCCAGAAGGGAGATGACAGTGAACCTTTACAACAATTTGTTTAGTCTTTTCATTGGACTAATTCTGGATCTAATTATATTATTATTTAATTTATTACATGTGAAGCTGAGCAAAATAAGCAGAACTAGGAATACATTGTACACAATAACAGCAAGACTGTGGGATGTTCAACTATGATAGACTTGGTTCTTCTCAGTGATCCAAGGCAAAGCCAATAAACTTTGGATGGAAAATGCCATCCATATCCAAAGAGGGAACTATGGAGACTGAATATAAATCAGCACATGCTATGTTCAGTTTTTTCTTTTTTTTTTCTGTTTTATTTTTTGTCATGGTTTTTCCCTTCTGTTCCTGTTTTTCTCTCTCAACATGATTCATAAGGAAATATGTAAAAAATAAAATAAAAAACAAAAAATGTTTATTTACTTCTTTATTTTCTAGAAACTCCTACATGTTTCCATAGCCTAGATCAGGCCTTGATTCCCTTTCCTATGGCCTATGGCCATAGTAGTCTTCTAATAGATCTAATAGATCTCTCTAAATGATATAAATTGATATCAGCCTTCCGTCATCTCCAGAGCTAACAAATTGATAATTCTTTAAACACAGATCTGACCATGTCACTTCCCCACCAAAAATATACAATTCTCCATCTGATATTTCAAGTCCCTCCCCTCCTTCAAGATGGCTTCCACCTACTTCTCCAGGCATCTTCCCCATGTCCACACATTCTTTGCTCCTGCCAAGCTAGCTTTCCAGTTACTCCACCTTTCAACTCTAGACTCTGCTTTTGTTCAGGTCCAACGTTATCTCAGAGACAAGAAGAGACCACTGATATCTAGGAGTGGGAGTGGGAAGGAAATTTACTCTAGACCACGTATTCCTTACTTTCACCACTTAAAATGCCAAACTTCCTTCACAGCCCAGTAGCTGCAAAGTGATATAATTCAGAGCTTTTTTAAACTTTTTCCACTCACAACCCCTTTTCACCCAAGAAATTTTTATGTGACTCTGGGTATACAGATATATACAACTCAAACATTTACTGATAATAAACCATAATTTCATGATCCCCACATTCAGTTACGAGACCCCAAGACACACTGTTTGAAAAATTTTGTTGTAGTTAGAGTGGGGAGAGCTGGACTTGATGGCCTCTCAGGTCCTAATGTTTCAACCCTAAATCATAGATTCTTTGATCTATATGAGACTTTCCTTTTCTCTCCCAGATGTCACTGGGCTTTCCTTACTCACAAAATTATTTTGGACTATAAACAAATAGCTCTCATATAAGGGGCCCACAATGCATAGAGCCCTGGGCCTGAAGCAGGAAGATTCATCTTCCTGAGTTTAAATCTAATCTCAGATACTTACTATCTGGGTGACCCTGAGTAAGTCACTTAACCCTGCTTGCCTCAGTTTCCTCATCTGAAAAATGATCTGGAGAAGAAAATGACAAATTACTCCAGCATCTTTGCCAAAAAAAACAAAAGAGGTCACAAAGAATTGGACAAGACTGAAATGACTGAACAATTCACATTCTGCCAAACAGAGATTGAAAGAAATCATGCAATAATGCTGACCAGATTTTCGATGTTAACTAAATTCTACTGGGTCCACAATACAATCATCTGATTCCCTATTGTATTTACTGCAGTGAATCAATAACAATAAGTACCTGCCTTGTATTTACTTACATAAGAACTTATTTACTTCTATAAGAATAACAACAATAATGGTAGCTGGCATTTGTATAACACTTCAAGGTTTGCAAAGCACATTATAAACATTATCTCATTTTATCCTCACTACAACCCTAGAAGGAAGGTGCTATTATAATGCCCATTTTATAGATTAAAAAAAACTTAGGCAAGTAAAGGTTAAGGGACTTAATCAGGGTCACACAGCCAGTAAGGGTCTGACCCTGAAGTCTCCTTAACTCTAGGTCACTATATTTGCTAGATCTCTCATAGAATATAAAATATTTAAGAACAGGGGCTATTTTATATTTGCCCATTGCCAACACAATTTCTCATACAACATCATGAATGTTTTATGATGTTTGCTGAGTTCAATTGAATTGTTTGAATATTTCACTGTTTATAATTTAATTCCCCATCTCTTCACAAAAAGTAAAAACAAACAAACAAAAACTAAGCATATCTTTTGAAAACGAAATAAAGATTATTTAAAAAATGATGACTTTAAACACTTCTTGGAGAAAAGGCCTGAATTCAAAAGATTTAGCCTGGTAGGAAATGGACAAATAAATATAAAACTTCAAATAGCTTCCAGCTTGAAAAAATAACAGAAGTTTTGGCAGCACAAGTGGAAAGTCAATGAGATGAGTAAATATTTCAAACAAAAGACACTTTACAGCTGTAGCTAATTAGGTGTTTTCATCCATTCTTGTAAGTACCAGGCTAGGCAATCAGCACCAGGCTAGGCTAAAAAATAATTAGACAACTTATCATGGAGATCCAGATGCCGGCAAGACAAAAAAGAAATGGAATAACAGAAAGATTAGAAAAGTGTGAATAATGTAAAAGATGTTGAGAGCAACAGAGGAAGGAAGGAAGCAAGGAAGGAAGGAAGGAAGGAAGGAAGGAAGGAAGGAAGGAAGGAAATAAGGAAGGAAGGAAGAAGGAAGGAAGGAAGGAAGGAAGGAAGGAAGGAAGGAAGGAAGGAAGGAAGGAGGTGAATGGGGTAAACTGAGTGAAGACTTCTCATAAAAATGTGGTCTAGTCTGGAGAGAGTTATATGAACTGATGATAAGTGAAATGAGTAGAAGCAGGATTTTATTGCACATGGCAACAGCAAGGTTATGCAATGATTAATTCTAATGAATATGGCTCTTCTCCACAATGAGATGATTCAGGCCAATTCCAATGATAATTGTGATGAAAAGAGCCATCTACACCCAGAGAGGGGACTCTGGGAACTGTGGGTTGGTCACAGCTTAGTATTTTCACTTCTTTTGTTGAAATTTTTTTTTCATTTTTTTTCATTTTTGATTTGTTTCTTCCTGTGCAGCAAGATAATTATATAAATATTTATGCCTATATTGGATTTACATATATTTTTACCATGTTTAACATATATTGGATTACTTGCCATCTAGGAGAGGGGGTGGGGGGAAGGGAGGGAAATTAGAACACAAGGTTTTGCAAGGGTCAATGGTGAAAAATTATTCATGCATATGTTTTGAAAATAAATAACTTCAATTAAAAAAAGATTATTTTTATTGTAGTTAAATTTGGTGATAAATATGATACAAGTCACAGAAAATGAACATGCTTTTTTGTTTTGATGATGTACTCAAACTTTTCAGTAAAGGCAAAATAAAAATAAAACTTAACCTAAAAAAAAAAAAAAAAAAAAAAAAGAATGTGGTCTAAACCTATACCCTAATTGTGACTTGAGACTTTGCAATAACAAGTGGAGATATAGCTAAAGGCTGCAGGTATTCAATTATCTTAGATAAACATATATTTCTCTCCTGTTTTCTCCTCCCTATCCCCCTACCCTTTTATTACTATTAAAGACCTAATATGTAGAATATGTTATTGACTAGTAGTCTTTGTTTCTAGTCTCTGGGTAAATTAGAATGTAAGCCTGGACTCCCCAGTTAATGAGAGAAAAGGTTAGAAAGAAGTGGAGGCTTCCACATTAGAGTCTACGTAATCCTGTGTCTGCAGCTAGCCTATGCTTTGACCTCCTTTACTGACAACACCTTGTCTGTTAGGAATTGCCCTTTCTCGTGAGATTGTAATATTTCCATTTTTGCTTTTTACCTCGAGAGTCTCTAATTTTAAGTTGGATAAGAGTTGCTGTCCCATATGGAAGGAAGGAAGAAGGAAGGAAGGAAAGAAGGAAGAAAGGAAGGAAGGAAGGAAGGAAAGAAGGAAGAAAGGAAGGAAGGAAGAAAGGAAGGAAGGAAGAAAGGAAGGAAGGAAGGAAGGAAGGAAGGAAGAAGGAAGGAAGGAAGTGTGGAAAGGTGAAGAACTTACAAATTAAGCACATATTGACCAAAGACTATTAGCTAAAGTAGATCAAGCCTATAGGCCCTAGTCACATGATTTTAGATAAGGCCTGGACTGCATTCCATTGTCCAAAAAAGGGATTACAGGCCAAAGAAGCTGTATATCACCTAGTCTACTGCATTCCACTGACCAAATAGGGGAATACAGACTTATGTGACCAATCACAACATATAGAGAGTGGAATTTTGGAGGTCCTTTGTCTGAAATGTATAAAAGCTGTGAACATTTTCAAGGGAGTGGCTCTCTCCTGCTGTGGATTTGGTTCACAGACCAGGATGGGATCCGCTTCTCAAGATTCTAATAAATAATTCTGCTTTCTATGAGTGATCTCTGAGTAGTCAATTCGGATAGGTTTTTTTTGTCCCAAACAGAAGGAAGGAGGAAAAGGAGAAAGAGAGGGAGGGAGGAGAGAGGAAAATATCCTATAAAACCTCTCCTATACATTATCGTGAATGCCATGACTATGAATATTTGCTAAATTGAATTTGTTTGGACATTGAAGAAAGGAAGGAAAAAGAGAAAAAGAAAAGATAGAAAGGAAGGAAGGAAGGAGAGAAATGTCCTATATAATGTGTCCTATGCACTATTGTGAATGGCATCAGTAGCATAATGTTTGCTGCGTTGAATTGAATAATTTGGATATTGAAGAAAGGAGGGAAGGAGAAAAAAGAGGAAAGCAGGAAAGAAGGAAGGGATGGAACGACAGAGAAATGGGGGTAGGGACTATAATGGGAAAAGAAAGAAGAGAACCAATTGACTATTTTTAACCAGGGGCTATATAGAATAAATTAAGATCATAGATTGGAAGCCATCTAGTCCAACTCTCTCCTCATTTTACAATTGGGGAAACTGAGACTCAGTGATTTGCCCAACACAGGTGGCAAGTATAAGAGGTAAGAAGTAAACACAGTTTCTCAGACTCCAAAATCTGATCACTTTCCACTACCATGTTGCCTCAGTTGAGATTCCTACAGTTAATATTATAAAATACAAGAGTTTTGCTTATTTTTAAAAGTTTGGTAATTAATAAAATAAGAACGTTTATTTCATTCTATTATTCCAATTTATCAGAGAATGGTAGGAGCCAAATCAAATCCAACAATCTTTCAGCAAATAGAAAAAAGGATTACAAAATCAATCAACAATAGATAAACAAATTTTTAGGTGCCAGGAACTGTCCTACACTAGAAAGAGAAATTGAAACCAGATTGTGAAGGGCTTTAAAAGCTCATCAAAGGAGTTGGCATTTTTTGAGAGTGATTACAGGATCCTGAGAATGGACTATTGTATTGAAAAATATAATCCAATGATGAGTTGCCTCTTGGAAGTTCATTTGGGTGCTGAAGGATAGCTGGAGATTTAAATTAGTTAGGTGGCACCATGGTTCCCAGAGGGCCAGACCTGGATTCAGGAAGACCTGAGTTCAAATCTGCCTTCAGACCTGTCTTAGCTATGGGATCCTAAGCAAGTCACTTACCCTATTTGCCTCAGTTTCCTCATCTGTAAAAGGAGCTGGAGAAGGAAATGGCAATCTGCTCCTGTATTTTAGCCAAGAAAACCCCAAATAAGGTCACAGAAAATGAGACATGACTGAAACGACTGAACAACAACTTGAAGATTTGGCAGACATGTTTTATACAGAGAAGTCAGTTTTAAAGATGAGACTGTCTTAATGGGAACAGATGCAAGCAAGTGGAAGCTGATTTGTGGGTGACAGATTTTAGAAGGCTTTTGGATCTGTTTGGTGATCACAGACATTCTACATACGGCCATCCTCTGGTTACCCCATTATAAGCTAGTGTGCCACAGGCCAAGGTCAAGCATTTCTTGGAAGGAGAACATGGCTTCACTGTAACCTGGTTCAAGTGGTATATCCCTCTTTTCTCCCAGTCGAAGGGAGAAGGGTGATGCACTTAGAACTCAGGATGCTGTGACAGCTCCCAGCCTGAACCGACAGCCACAGCACCTGATGACATTATCTTTTCCCTTGACTAAAAATACAGACTTCTCCAAGTGATTTTCATGTGAAATGACATGTATGAGTAAATCACTTGACCATTATTATTAGGGATGCTGTTATCACACCAACAAAGTGGAGAAACCTCTTTTACATAAGCTTTTGCTTTTTCTCTCTCCACCTCTGTGTATCTCTTTGTCTTTCTGTGTCCCTGTCTCTGTTTCTCTGTCTCTCTTTTTCTCTGTATGTCTCTGTCTCTGTCTCTCTCTTTCTGTCTCTCTGTCACTCTCAGACTGATACCCTCAGACTTTCTCTCTGTCTTTCTGTCCCCTCTGCATATCTTTTTCTGTCTCAGTCCCTTTCTGTCTCAGTTTCCATCTTTCTCCTTCTCTCTGTCTCTATCTCTCTGATACACTGATACTCTTATTTTGTGCCTGTGTGTTTGCCTCCTCCACATCTATCTCTTTGTCTTTCTCTCTCTCTGTCTCTTTTTGTTTCTCTTTGTCTGTCTCTCTCTCTCTTTCTCTTTCTCTCTCTCTCTTTTTACTGTTACCTGTCTCTCTCTCTGACTGTTGTCTATCTGTCCATCTGTCTGTCTCTGTTATCTATCTCTTTCTCTTTTACACACACATGCATCCTGAATCCCCTAATGTCCTAGATTTAAATATCAAGGTTACAGACTACACTATTTAATTAACAATGTAGCAAAGACATACAAAATTATTTATAACTTTTTAGTTGTGAGAAGGATCAAAGCCCAAAGTCGCCTTTGACCATTGTTACCATGTTGTGCCACAGTTCCCTTTTATTGTCCTGACTCAGTTCCCCTAATTGTCCTACTTCAGTTTCCCTGAATTGTTCTGCCTCAGTTCCTAATTGTTCTGTTCAATCCTGCAACACCACGCCTCCCTGCTACTCACATGATCCAGATAAGGAGAAAGACCTTCTATTTTAGACATCATTAGAATGTCCAGTGCCTCCCCCCACCCTGTCAGAACCCTATTGATAGTCCGGATCCTGCTCTCAGTGCTCTGACTCCACCCCCTGTCTTGATCTACCCCTGTAGCTGAGCCACATGTGTATTATATATATATGTCATTGAAAACTCACATCGGCTGCTTGATTCTTGGAGACGATAGTCTCATTCAGCCCTGGGACAAACCATGGATCCATTTGGTCCCAGTAAATCTCTCCCTTTCAAATAAAATATTAAAAACTCTCTAATCTCTATCTTGCCTCAGTTTCTCTGGCATTACAACCACAGCTGAGTACTCAATTCTGGCTCCAACATTTAATTCTCTTAGGAAACTATTCCAAGTCTTGGAAGAGTTCTATTCAGGATGTTTTGTTACCAATTAATAGTTAATAAACTAGATGACTAGTGGATAAAGCACCGGTCCTGGAGTTATGAGGACTTGTTTTCAAATCTGACCTCAAAAAATTAAAAACATGCTAGCTGTGTGGCCCTGTACAACAACAACAATAATTTATATAGTTCTTCTGGGAATGAGGTTCACTTCAACCTTTCTCTGTTGAGATAGAGACTATTATGACCCTGTTTCTTCAAAGACTCCTCATATGATAACAATGAAACAGTTGCTCCAAGATTCTATTGCTTCTTCTAAAAAATAAATTTTAATGATGTCTTTTGGTTTTTATATCATCATAATTTTCCCCAGTACTCCTTCTCCTCTTCCATCCAGAGATTCATCTCATATAACAAGTAATATTTTTTTAGCAAAGAAAGAGAAGGAAAAGAAAAGAAAAATTGCAAATTAATAAATACATTGAAAAAGCTGTAAGCATATACAATGTGCAACATTCATGGCCTTCAAACCTCTATAAAGGGATGGGCTGAGGATGGTCTCTTCATCCATTGTCTCTTAGAGATAGAGTAGAGATACCTAAAGTCTCTGCTGGAGAAGCAATTGATGCTGATGTCATATGACCTATTTCCAAACCCAGTTCTCCTCTTTTTTCTTCCTCTGAATGTATTTTTTAAAATAAATTCTTAAAAATTATTTTACCAGTCATTATGAAAAACAATCTGATTATCATTTCCCTTGATTGGGCATGATGTAGCAATTAGGCAATATCAAGATTAAATGTCCCTTAGTTCTCCCGTTAACATGTGATTGGTTCATGCTGACTTTGTGGTTACCTACTCCTTCCAAGGTCTTTTCTCAAGAACTGCTACAAAATCAAATTTCCTGGAATTTGTAGATAAGATTTTCTTAAAAACACATACACACACAATTGTTGGACATTTATGTTTGTAAATGTCATTTTTTTCCTCGCTTTTTTACCTTGACAAATTGATCTAGTTGTGATTTATAAGATAAAAGAATCTCAAAAAGTTGGAAGGGACTGCTTTGTCCCAATAGAAATCTCTTCTACAAGATCCCCAACAGGTGGCCATCCAGATTTTGTTTAAAGATTGTTGGTAAGGTAGAACTCACTCCCTTCCATGGCAGGTCTTTCCAGCTTGGTAAAGTTTTAATTATTACATGGAAACCGTTTCAAATATTGAGCCCAAATATACCTGTCGATAACTTCTTCCCATTGTTTTATGTGATGAACAAATTATAACCCAACTAATCCCTCTTCCAAATACTTAAGGACTGTTATCAAAACCACCCACAATTGCATTCAACCCCAAAGATGGTCTTCTCTAAATTAAACATTTCCAGCTCTTTAGAGAGCTTCATGTGGCTTAGATGAGGAGTATATTTCCACTATCCTAATTTCAGCTACACTGAGGTGCCCAAAGCTGAACATAATTTTCCACTGTGGTGGAAAGCAGAGGAGAGCAGAGTTATGTCCTCCTTTCCTCTGAATGTCATACTCTTATCACTATAGCTTAAGATCATAGTACTGATTCATATTGAATTTGCTCAGTCATATTTGAGTGAATCTATTAAAACACCAACTTAAAAATTCACGTGAATTTGTCATCTAGCCATGTCTTCCTTATCCTCTACTTATCTCCAAACATAGGATTTTTATTTATTTGTGGGATGAGTGCTAGATCCCTTTCCCCAAATTAATTAATCAGAGACATCTTTAGGTACAAAGAGAAAGCATTTATTTAGTCCTTGCAGGGAGGGAGAGACCCAGCACACCGAGAAGATCTCAGCTCCCAACAAGTGCCTGACCTAAAAAGCTGGAAACAGTAAAGCTGGTTAAATAGTAAAAGACCCAAGTCTTTTCACTGGATAGACAAAAAAGAAGTAACCACCACTGACCAATGATCACCAATGTTGTCTCCTTCCTGCAGGTCACTTTAGAGACCTCTAGGCCTAGAGATCATGTGATTTCCTGCAACCTTGGGCCCAAGGCCTGATCTTCTGGCTCTGCAGACCTCTGGGAATAGGGATCACATGATTTAGGCATAGTCTCATAGACTTTTTGAGAAAATCTCACCTGGTCTCACTCATTTATCTTACATAATTCTTAGACTTAGAGATAACAGGAACTTTAGGAATCTAACTCCTTCATTTTACAGATGAGGGAACTGAGGGTAAGAGGGATTAGTGGCTTTCTCCCAAGGCCACATAAGCTGAACTCAAACCCAACTCCTCTAATTTAATGCTCTTTCTATTGCATGCAAAAGAGAAAACTTGAATTAAATTTACTTAGAAGGAACACAATCATGCTTCAAAACTTAAATGTTAAATAAAAAAATCTTGCAAACATCCAAGAGGAAACTATTCACACACCAAGGAAAATAATTAAAATCACACAAGATTCATTCACAAGATATGAAAGAAAAAAAATTAGAATGTTGTATTCCAAAAAGTAAATTAAATTCATTTAACCTATCCTATAAATTTGAATTAGTCATTAATGGAAATAACTTTAGATTCACAGATCTAGATCTGGAAGGGATCCTGGAAGGGAAAGGAAGGGAAGATAATAAGCCTTTCTTAAGCATTTACTATGGACCCAGTGTGATGCTAAGAACTTTACAACAACCCTGGGAGACAGGTGCTATTATCATCCCCATTTTACACTTAAGAGAAGTTAAGTGTTTTTCCCAGAATCACATAGCTAGTAAGAGTCTAAAGTCTAATTTGAACTCAGCACTTCCTGACTCTACCTCCTTACTCTATCTCCTGCATCATCTAGTTGAAAAAGTCACCTTTCAACAAACTGAGATTCATGGAATTTAAGTGACATGCCCAAGACCACATAAGTTATACCTCTCAGAGACAGAACTCAGACTCACTGATTCCAGTACCAATGTTCTTTCCCTTCATTTTCCCACTGCCTCCCTTGCTTGATTAGTTTGATATTCCAGGCATTTAAAGGCTTTTTTGGATTTGTACCCTGTCATTCAATATATAAGCTTATCTCTGTAAACTTCATATTATCTTCAAATCATGAGAAGTACCCCAATTATGCATTCATCCAAATCATTGATAAAATTTTAAACAGATTCAAGATAATACCCTGGGATGCTCCCAATAGGGACCTTCTCCATTAATCATCACTGTTTGGTTTGGTTAGTGTTGAACTCAATTACCTATACATTGTTCATATATACACACACACACCCACACACACACACACCATTTTCCTTAGTCTTGAGCTCTTTCTTTGTTCTCCTGTCATTTTGCTGACATAAGCACACCTATCTGAGCTATAGGGTTTTCTAGAGAGCAGCTAGTTTCCTTTCAACCTTCAAAAAACAATTCACCAGTATTGCTCCTCCAAGTCCAAGGAATCTTATCAAGACATGTCTTAAGACATTCTTTCCCTCATACACAGGATATGCTAATGTCAGCAAAATGACTCTTCCACTCATTGAGAAGCTTAGAAATACTACAATCATTATGCATAGTCATGCAAAATATTTCCACATTTCCCATGTTTAAAAAAAAGGCAAGAAAAACAAAGAAAAATGTTTCAATGAAAGCCATGATGAAAAAAAAATAATAATAACCTAGACTACAGAGAAATCATAAAAGAAAACTGCCCTGATATTTTAGAATCAGAAGGTAAAATAGCCATCGAAAGAATCCACCAATCACCTCCTGAAAGAGACCCCAAAATTAAATCCCCAAGGAATATCATGGCTAAATTTCAGAACTATCATACCAAGGAAAAGATATTGCAAGCATCCAGAAAGAAACAATTTAAAAACTGAGGAGCCACAATTAGGATTACCCAGGACCTAGCAGCTTCCACCTTAAAGGATCAAAGGGCCTGGAATCTGATATTCTGAAAAGCAAAGGAATTGGGATTACAGCCAAGAATAAGGTATCCAGCTAAAATTAGCGTTATTGTTCAGGGAACAGATGGATAGTAAATGATATAAGTGAATTTCACCTATTTCTAAGGAAAAGACCAGAACTGAACAAAAAAAAAAATTGATCTCCAGACACAGAACTTAAGAGAAGCATATAAAAGTAAAAAGGAAAGAAGTCTGGAGAATTATATTTCTGTTATGAATATACTTAGAAAATATGGGCATAATTTGATTATGATAATATGAAAAAGAAACTAGAGGTGGATCAGGGATCATACTGGAAGGAGAGGAAAAAGGAGGTAAAATAAGGGAAATTACATCTCAGGAAGAAGCAAAGAAAACCTATTATCGTGAAGGAAAAAAAGATAGGGAGATGAGCATTGTGTGAATCTTACTTTCATCAGATTTGGCTCTAAGAGAGAATATCAGACATATTTGATATCACAAAGAAACTTGCCTCACTTTATAGTAAGAGGAAGAGCCAAAGAGAAATGTTAGGGCAGTTAAAAAAAAAAAAAAGGCATGAAATAGGTCAAGAAAAGATATTGTCCCAGTGGGTCCATCAATGCAGTTCCCAAACTGATTTCTATACTTTAGTTCTAAATACAAGACCTTTACTGAAAGGTAAGTTGATTCAGAACATTCACAAAGCAGAATGTATCTACACATAGGCATACATATACATATATACATACACATGGACACATACATACTCCACGTATACAATACATACACACTCTCCATATGCACATGCACAGTGCAAATGCATATACATGCACATACATCCACGTGAATTCACATCCACACACATTCAAAACTGCACAATTGGGATGAGCTTGGAGAACTATCAGAAGCAGCAGTTCCTGCCTTTTCCTGCTGTGTCTTTTCTTTTTGCTTTTGAGATTCACTTTTCTGAATCAATAATTCGCTTTCCAATGAATATATTTCATCCCACAGGTCCAAAGAAAGGAATCGTTCTAAGGCTGGGAGACCATCATTTTTCAAAGAGCAAGAAATTTCCAAACAATTGATGAAATAGATGCATTAAAGTTATGAGAAATCAAGCATGGTCTGCCACTTCATACCACTCACCCTCCAGCATATTGAAAAGAACAGATACAAAATGGAAAAATAAGTGACAGCCCAGAAAAGAAACAGAAAGAAGTAGCAGAGAAGACACAAATAGGGTAAATCTGCCTCACTTTATAGGGAAGTAAGAGGGAAAGGGGGGAAAGAAAGAGAAAGACTAACAGAACAGAAAACAGAAGAATTAGGGGAAAGGTATAAAAAGAAGGAGGGGCTCTAGAGGGGGTGGACACCTATGTGGTGTTTTCTTGGCAAAGACACTGAAAAGCTTACCATTTCCTTCTGCTTATTTTACACATGAGGAAACTGAGGCAAAGAGGGGTAAGTAGCTTAGGGTCATACAGATAGTAAGTGTCTAAAACTGGATTTGAACTCAGGGAGATGCGTTTTCCTGACTTCAGGCCCAGTAACCATGTAGTTACCCCTAAGTTCATAATTAGAACTTTAAAATATGTGTACATGTATATACATATATGTGTGTATATGCATGTATACATGAGTGTGTGTGTGTGTGGTCAATGCTAGTAAGTTAATATATACATGAGTTATAGAAGCCAGGGACAACCAGACTCTGGATTAAATGGAAGGCCAAATGTACTCTTAAAAATCTTCTATGGGGAGAAGCTAGATGGTGCAATGGATAGAGCACCAGCTCTGAAGTCAGAAAGACCTGAGTTCAAATCTGATCTCAGACACTTCCCAGCTGTGTGACCCTGGACAAGTCACTTAACCCCAAGATTCTCCCATACTGCAGCTGTACCATTCTACCTCCAGCCTCCCCGCCCCCATCTCTTGATTCACATAACCACTACCCTGCTTCAGGCCCTTATCATCCTTTATCTGGACTATTGCAACAGCTTCTTCATTGGCTTTGCTATCACTAGTGTTTTCCCAATCCAATTCCTCTTCTATACAGCTCCTGGTATTCTGTCTGACATCACTCTGAGCTCAAGTATGCTCAATGGTTACCTACTGCCGCTAGGATTATTTGCAGACTCTTTTGGTTGGCTCTTTCTAGATTGATTACTCATTGCTACCCTCAGTAACTACATTCTAGCCAAATTGGTCTACCTCCTGTTCTTCACACATGATATTTCATTTCCTATCTCAATGACATTATGTAGGTTTCCTCCTGTGCTTGGAACATGCTCTCTTCTTACAGTTAAGAATCCCTAGTTCTTCAAAGATTGCTCTTCTACATGAGATCCTTCTTAATTCTTCCAGTTACTGATGCCTCCGCTTTCAAAATTATCTTGGATTTAATTTCATATCGATTTCTATCTACTTATAAGTGCATATGCTTTGCCCTCTGGAAGCTCTGGGAGGCAGAAATGTTTTATCTTTTTATCCCCAGAGCATAGTAAATATTAGGTGATTAATAATTGCTTATTTGTCTACTGATTGGTTCGGTACTGGGGAAAGAAGGCTAGGTTTGGAACTGATCATTTATGAATGACTTAGCTTTTCTCAACAGGACAATGACCCGAGACAATTACAAAGAATAATGATGGAAAATGCTGATCACATTCAGAGAAAGAACTGATGGAGTCTGAATGCTGATTGCAGCTGACTATTTTCACTTTTTTTTTTCATTTTTTTTCCTTTTGGTTCATTCTTCTTTCACGTGACTAATAAAGAAATATGTTTTACATGATTGTATATATATAACCTATATAAAATTACCATTTTAATAAGAGAAGAGGGAGGGAGAGAAAAAAAATTGGAACTCAATATTTTGTAAAAATAAGTGCTAGGAGAATGGCTGGGTAAATTGTGGTATATGAATGTTATGGAATATTATTGTTCTGTAAGAAATGACCAGCAGGATGAATACAGAGAGGCTTGGAGAGACCTACATGAACTGATGCTAAGTGAAATGAGCAGAACCAGGAGATCATTATACACTTCGACAACGATATTGTATGAGGACATATTTTGATGGAAGTGGATTTCTTTGACAAAGAGACCTGAGTTTCAATTGATAAATGACGGACAAAAGCAGCTACACCCAAAGAAAGAACACTGGGAAACGAATGTGAACTATCTGCATTTTTGTTTTTCTTCCCGGATTATTTATACCTTCTGAATCCAATTCTCCCTACGCAACAAGAGAACTGTTCGGTTCTGCAAACATATATTGTATCTAGGATATACTGCAACATATCCAACATATAAAGGACTGCTTGCCATCTAGGGGAGGGGGTGGAGGGAGGGAGGGGAAAAAAAATCGGAACAGAAATGAGTGTCAATATAATGTAATTATTAAATAAAAAATTAAAAAAATAAAAAAATATATAAAAAAAATAAGTGCTAAAATTTGTCTTTACATATAATTGGGGAAAATATATAAGAAATAAAATAAGAAGGATTGGACATTTAACTTCAAATGCCCCTTCAAACTCTAAGGCTATAATCCTTTGATCAATGAATCAATTAACAAGGATTTATTAAGCCTGCTATGTGCCAAACATAGGCATGGAAGATACAAAGAAAAAAAAAAGTTCCTGCCCTCAAAGAGCTTATATTCTATAGAGATAGACATCATGTAAGTGTAAGAGAATATACAGAGCAATTACAAAATACAAAATATAACTAAATACTAAATAGTTAGGGAGGGAGAGCTCTGGCAGTTGGGGGAAGGGGAGGGAATTAGGAAAGCTTTTCTGTAGAAGATAGTGGTTAAGGAATAGACTTCTCTGAAGGATAAGGAAGGAGAGAATGGATTCCAGTGCAGATTGGCAGATGGGAGATGGCATGTCAAATGGGAAGGACAGAGAGAAAGGGAATTTGGCTGGATGCTAAGTGCAAGAAGAGGAGTTATATATCAGGATGCTGGAAAGATAGGTTGAGATTAAGGAGAGTGACATGGTCAACTCTGTTTTTTTGTTTTTTTGTTTTTTTTTTAAGAAAATCCCTTTAGTGTTAATGTAGATGCTGGAATGGAGAAAGGAAGAGACTTATCAGAGTCTATTGCAATACTACAGTTGAGAGATAAGATTCTGAATTAAACTGATATCTCTGAATTAGAAGGAGTCAGATGCAAGCAAAGTTGTAGTGAGGAAAATATCCAGATTTGACAACTGAAAGGATAATGTGGGACAAAGAAAAGTGGGGAATCAAAAGCAACATTGAGGTTACAAATGCAGGAAGCTTGAAGAAGGCAAGTACTTCTAACAGAAGTCTGGAAGAAAAGTAGTTTAACAGGAAAGATAAGGAATCCTGTTTTAGACATGTTGAGCTTAAACAGTCCTTGGGACATTCCATTTGAAATATATGCAATAAACAGTTAGTGATGTGGCTTGAGATTAGAGTCAGTTTTAAAGATATGTGTGATTCATCAGCAGATAGAAACCATCAGAGGTCAATGAAATGAGGTAAAAGGAGACTCAAGAGAACCCAGTGGGGAGTCTGTGTGATTTATAGTAGGAATTTTTTTTAAATTCTTATTGCCTATTGTCCAAGAGGCCATTTATAAAGCATGTTGTAATCTTAAAAATATTTTGTTTTACTCCAATTAAGTTAAAACAATTTCCTAAATTTTTTTTGGAGTTTTGAGCTCCAAATTCTATATGTCCCTCCATGAGACAGTAAGCAATCTGAGATAGTTTATATAAAGTATTACATATTTTACAACATGGCTATTTGTTAATTTCCCTTTCCTATATGTTTTTGGACATGTATGTACAAGACGAACTTGATGATGAACTCCTGCATGTATGATGAACCTGAGTCAAGTCTTAAATGCCAACAATTCTTAATATCACTGCTGTGCTCTTCGGAAACAAACCAAAAAAAAAAATCATTTTTTCTTCTGAAAAAGACTATTTCCCGCAGGAAGGGGATGTTTCTACTCCTGCTTTCTGCTGATTTCCTGTGAGTTCCAGCTCAGTCTCTTCCCAGAATTGATGCTGAGTGCTTTTACAACTCTTCCTTAGCTAATTCATATCAAAGATAACAAGGGGGTAGGAGGGAAATTGAAGGATCTCAAAGAACTCCAATACTATTTCAGGAAAGTTAGAGTTAGACTTTTAGTTAAACAGTCAAAATCATAACCAGTGTGACATGGAAGCTATTCAAACTCTTCTTGATGTCATAAGAAATTTTTCATGTCTTAATGCCATAAGAAATTCTGCAAAATGCCATGTTTCAGTTCTTTCTAACTCATTTTTAAATAGTGGGCTAGATGCCCTCCAGTTCCCTGAAACACAAACTTCCTTCAGATCTTTTGATTTTGCCCTTTATTAGATTTAACATGAACCATATGGTTACCAGATGTTAGTAGCTTGCAAAATTCTAGACTTATATATATTCTGTCAAATTACATTTAAAACTAACCAGGTATATTGAGCTTCTTGGAGGGTATTGGTCTTACATCATAGATTTAGAACTAACAGACACATTAGTGATCCAACCTTCTCATTTATAAATAAGGAAACTGAGGCCCAGAGAGGACTGTAAGAGGAAGAAGATCCTGGGGTCTCAGAGGCCATCTAGGACAACCATTCCTTTTATAAATGAGTAAACTAAGGTTCAGAGAGATTCACTGACTGACCCATGATAGTATCAAAGAAAGTATAACAAGCTAAGTTCTCTGCCTCTAAAGTAAGGCTAAACAACTTGCTCAAAATCATGTAGTTAGGAAGAAGGAGAAATGGGATCTGAACCCCAGCCCGCCAACTCCAGGACCAGAATCCTTTCCATTACACAACACTGCCCCAGCTAGCTAGTACAGTGGATTTCAATGGTACAAGCTGGAGTACCCAGCCTGGAGTCAGAAAGACTACTTTTGTGAATTCAATTCCAGCCTCAGATACTTATTAGCCTCAATAAATTTTTTTAAAATTATTAAAAAATGAATTGTAAAAAGAAATGGCAGATCATTCCAGTATCTCTTCCAAGAAAATCTCAAATGTAGTCATAAAGAGCTGGAAAATTTTGAAACTATTGAACACCAACATCATCCTGTCCTATGAATCATTCTGTGGGGGCCCAGATTTTCAAGAATTCTTGGATTGAAAGCCAGCCATTATCTCATGGTCCCTCACAGAAGCTCAGTCACACCAGATCCAGAAGTCTTTTGGATTTACAATATCTCATGATAATCCTAAAAGTAAATCAGATGAGACTCTGACAGGGATCAAAAGAAACCAGATACCCACCATGGCAGCAGCACCTCCCTCTAGGACAGCTCCCAGAAAAACTGTGTTCCAAATGCCCCTTCATTACATCCCTCCCTTCCTAAGATGAAAGAGAATAGATAGTTGGGTTTTTTTTTGTTGTTGTTCATTCGTTTGTTTGTTTTATCATGAAAAGCTAAAGCTAACCGTGTATGCAGTTGGCCCATGTTCAGCTTTCATCCCTTAGCTTTAATTAGTAATGGGATTCTCCATTTTCTGCCATTCATTCAGCTAGATGACAGTGGATAGAGAGCTGATCCTGGAATAGGGAAGATGTGAATTCAGATCTGACCTCAAATGCATATTAAATGTATGACTGTAGGCAAGTCATTTAACTTCTCTCTGTGTTCCCTTCTCTGTAAATTGGGGATAATAGTAGCCTACCTCCCAAGGTTGTTGTGAGGATCAAATGTGATAATAATTGTAAAGGACTTAGAACAGTTTTTAGCACATAGCAAGTGCTATATAAATGTTAATTATGACTATTATCCATTCTAAATTACCCCAATGGATATTTCACCTTTCTTAGCACCACTCTAAAGGGCAGGTTCCATATTGGTTGGCAGAACACTTTACATGTAGTTTTTCATCCTCATAACAACTCTGTGAAGTCTGTGCTAATAATTTTTTATTTTAGTATTTTATGTTCCCCAATTACATGTGAAAACAGTTTTCAACATTCCATTTTTTAAAAACCGAGTTCCAGATTCTCTCCCTCATTCCCTACCCCATTTACTGAGAAGACAAGCAATTTGATGTAGGTTATACATGTGTAGTCATATAAGATATATTTCTATATTAGTCATATTGTAAAAGAAAACAGACCAAAAAATTTTAAAAAACAAGAAATATGGTCTAATCTATATTCAGACTCCATCAGTTCTTGCTGTTTGATCGATTCCATTTTTCATACTAAGCCCTTAAGAGTTGTCTTGGAATGAAGCAATATCAATATTAAGCATTATGCAGCAAATGGTATAGCATTTAACTTCCTAAAGGAGAAGTTAAGAGAGCTGCAAGAAGAAATAGACAGCAAAATTATAATAGTGGGAAATCTCAATCTTGCACTCTCAGAATTAGATAAATCAAACCACAAAATAAATAAGAAAGAAATTAAAGAGGTAAATAGAATATTAGAAAAATAGGTATGATAGATCTTTGGAAAAAACTGAATGGTGTCAGAAAGGAATATACTTTCTTCTCAGCAGTTCATGGAATCTACACAAAAATTGACCATATATTAGGACATAAAAACCTCAGAATTAAATGCAGAAAGGCAGAAATAGTAAATGCTTTCTTTTCAGGTCACGATGCAATAAAAACTACATTCAACAAAAAGTTAGGGTTAAATAGACCACAAAGTAATTGGAAACTAAATAATCTCATCTTAAAGAATGATTGGATGAAACAGCAAATTATAGACACAATAATTTCATTCAAGATAATACAATGATGAGACATCATACCAAAATTTGTGGGATGCAGCCAAAATGGTAATAAGGGGAAATCTTATATCCTTAGAAGCTTACTTGAAAAAATAGAGAAAGAGAAAGAAGATCAATGAATTGGGCTTGCAACTTAAAAAGCTAGAAAAAGACCAAATTAAAAACCTTGAATCAATTACTAAACTTGAAATTCTAAAATTAAAAAGAAAAATTAATAGTATCGAAAGTAAAAAAAACTATTGAACTAATAAATAAAACTTTTATGAAAAAAAAACAATAAATTTGATAAACCTTTGGTAAATCTGATTAGAAAAAGGAGAGAGGAAAATCGAATTAGTAGTCTTAAAAATGAAAAGGGAGAACTTTCCACCAATGAAGAGGAAATTAAAGAAATAATAAGGGGTTACTTTGCCCAACTTTATGCCAATAAATTTGATAACCTAAGTGAAATGGATGACTACCTCCAAAAATATAGGCTTCCCAGATTATCAGAGGAGGAAGTAAATTGCTTAAATAGTCCCATTTCAGAAAACTATCTGAACAAGCTATTAATCAACTCCCTAAAAAAAAAAAATCCCCAAGAGTTGTCTTGGATCATTGTATTACTAAGAACAACTAAATCATTCACAACTGATTATCTTACAATTTTATTGTCATTGTGTATAATTTTCTTCTGGTCCTACTCATTTATTTCACTCTGTATCAGTTTATCTTAGTCTTTCCAGGTTTTTCTGAAAACATCTAGCTCATAATTTGTTATAGTCAACTATTCTATCACAATCATATACCACAATTAGTTCAGTCATTCTCCATTTGATGGGTGTCCCCTCAATTTTCAATTCTTTCCCAGTAGAAAAGAGCTGCTATAAATATTCTATTATATATATATCCTTTTCTCCACATGTGCAAAAATGTTTGTGGCAGCCCTTTTTGTAGTGGCAAGAAATTGGAAACTGGGGGGATGCCCATCAATTGGAGAATGGCCGAATAAGTTATGGTATATGAATATTATGGATTATTGTTCTATAAGAAATGATCAACAGGAGGATTTCAGAGAGACCTGGAGAGACTTATATGAACTGATGCTGATGAAGTGAGTAGAACCAGAAGATCATTGTACATGACAACAACAAGATTATATGATGATCAATTGTGATGGATGTGGCTCTTCAACAATAAGATGATTCAGGCCAGTTCCAAGGTCTTGTGATGAAGAGAGCCATCTAAAGCCAGAAAGAGGACTGTGGGAATCGAATATGGTTCACAACATGGCATTTTCACTCGTTTTGTTGTGGTTTGCTTGCATTTCATTTTCTTTCTCATTTTTTTCTGTTTGATTTGATTTTTCTTGTGCAGCAAGATAATGGTATAAATAAGTATGTATATATTGGATTTGACATATATTTCTACCATGTTTAGCATATATCAGATTACTTGCTATCTAGAAGAGAAGGTGGGGGAAGGAGGGAAAATTGGAACACAAGGTTTCACAAGGGTTAATGTTGAAAAATTATCCATGCATATGTTTTGACAATAAAAAGCTTTAATTAAAAAAAAATACATGTCCTTTTCCTTTTTTTTCCCTTTTGGGATTCAGAGCTAGTAGCAGTATTGCTAGGTCAAAGAGTATACAGGATTTTATAGGTTCTCTGGGCATAGTTTCTAATTGCTCTAAATAATGGTTGAATCAGTTCATAACTCCAGTACCAGTGTATTAGTGTCTCATTTCCTTCCCCTCAATCCTCCAACATTTGTCATTTTCCTTTTCCATTCTATTATTCAGCCTAACAGGTGTGACATAGTACTTCAGATTGTTTTGATTTATTTTTTTCCTATCAACAGTGATTTCAAAATTCTCTCTCAATCAGTCTAATAGTATTGTAGTTTTTATTATGAGTTATACACTGACTTATGTGCATTATTCCCGTGTTATGCTCTTGGTCTCTCAAACCCTACTCATTTCATGGAAGGTCAGGCATGAGCAAAGGGGGAATTTCATGATTTGAGGTCAGCCTCCCCATCTCTAGCAGCACTTAGCAATTTTTGGCCAGCTGCTACTTATCATCAAAAGGCAAATATTTGGACCAAAAGTGCAGTAGTTCTATTCCTTTACCTTCCATTTGTGGTTTACCACAGGCTCCAGGGAGAATAGTCAAGGGCTACTATTGCTTCAAACTGTCAGTCAGATGACCTTCAGGTCAGTAGGTCCTGTTGATCATGACATAATAGCTCACTTATTTTGAAATGTTACCAACTGTGGAGTAACTGTGTTACCAATGAAATTCAATCTCCTCTCTTAGTATATTTTTCTAAATGGAATATTAATAGCTGGGAAAAACCTACTTCCAATTCCCAAATATTCTCACTAGTTTTATTTTACCTCATTTCTTGTATTTTGACTAATACCTTTTTGTTTTTATATCATTTTTGTGAAAGAATACTGACAGCCAACTACAATTCCCCCTTTAGGATATATATTGCAAAATAACAAACATTTAGAATAACACTTTACTCCAAAGTTCTTGGCCCCATCTGAATAGAAAATCTTCTCAATACTTTATCAGTGTCTTCATCTGAAATCCTTTTCACTTCCTTACTTTTTTTTTCCTTAAGATTCTTATTTATTTATTCTTTAATTTCAATTAGCCATCATTTATTAGCACTTATAAGTGCTTACTGAATGCTCATTGACTTGGTCTGCTATTTTTCTCATTGAAAAGAAAAAAGAAAATCCCTGTAACAACTATGCATTGACAAGTAAAACACATTCCTACAGTTGTCCACGTCCAACAGTGTCCAGCTAATTTTATATTTTGAGTCCATCATGTTTCTGCCAGGAGGTAAGGAATATGTTTCATAATTGATCCTCTAGATTTGGAGTTGACCATTGCATTGCAAAGATCCAATCTGTTTGTAAAGAGAAACTGAGTCCAAATTTAGGGAGAAACATTATTCTATATAACGAGAGAATTAGGGTAGTACCCAGAGCAGTCCTCTTTCCTCGTGTTTTGACACGATTGTGGAAATAACCTAATGAAAAAAAAAAAATAAAAAGAAGAAGTGTTTGATTAATTCAGTTAATAAAAACAACAGAAGAATTCTTAGAGGAAATGGCCAAAGAAGGATGAATGGTTTTAGGGAAAAAGATTCTCCAGGGTGAGCCAATAGTTAAGTGCTGTTTGATATTTCAAAACTCTTGCTTAGTCTTTGTCCCTGTTCAAGCTAGATTATGGAATTTGTCTTCATTATTGAACTTTATAAATAAATTGCAATATAAAAAAAGATATTCAAAATCAAAATAGATTTGTGACTGAATTTTCTCTTAGTAAAGTTGCTTAGAATTAGAATTATTTAATCAATGCTTTTGTTTCTGGCAAATTCGTGCTTATATAGACTTTTATTTCCAAATATACATCCCTCCTCACTCCCCAATTCAGAGATTAACAAAAGGAATAAGAATAGGGCAGGAGAATTCCATTGAAGAGCAGGAGGTACATTTTCTCATTTTCTCATCTCATCTTTGGGGATGAAGCTTGATCGTTTTAATTACAGAGCATTGGGTTTCAGCATTTTTGATCCCTAATCCCATAATGTTTTAATTGTGTATGTTGCTTTCCTCTTTCTTTTCTCTTCCCTCCACATTAATTTTTCCCATATTTCTTTATATCTTCACAATCACAATCTTTTCTTGCAGGCCAGTGATATTCTATTGCCTTCATGCATCAAATGCTATTTAACCACTTCCCAGTCAATGGGAATCTCCTTGCTGTCAGTACTTTGCTGACTATAAAAAGGGCTAACTACAGTGAATATTTTGGTGAATGTGCAGATTTTCTGTTTTTGACATTGTTGAGACATATGACCAGAAGAGGGCCCTTAGTTTTTAAAGCAGAGGTCAACAACTTTGAAAACTTCATTCTGGGAGATGAGAGATTTGACCTCGGTAATGTTTCCCTCACTGGAAAGTTATTTCCTTTGTTCCCTCATTCTCCAACATGCCCTGGAACTTGATTGAGCAGCATACTATATTTTATCTGGAGTAACTGCCTCTTCTTGGTCTTCCAGAGTTTGCTGTGGCCTTGCAAGAGTTCCCCATATGACCTCAAAGTCTAACACCTTCATAGATATGTCATCAATGCCATGGCTTATCTGTGTGCCATTCTGTCTAGGTCCTGCCTATGCTGTGTATGATAGGCAAAAATGAAAGTACACTGGGACCTCATGAGAAATGGAATTTGTCCAAGTATAATAATAACAATAATAAAAGCTAAAATAAACACAGTGCTTTAATATTTGCAAAACTTCTATTTACATTCTCTCAATAAATCTTCAAAAACCACCCTGTGAAATAGGAGTTATTATTATTCCCATTCTATAGGTGAGGAAACTGAGGCTGAAAGTGATTTGCCCAAGCTCACAAAATCAATTAATAAAAGATGCCATTGGCCAGATCAGGAATTCCAAGCCAGTCCCTGTGAGCCTTAAAGACATTTGTATAAATATAATAATGTCATTTCATTGGTTGTAACATCATTAGGCTCAGAGAATTTGTCCTTCAATATGGTTTTCTGTTCAAATGGAAAATGAATTGAGTCTAGAATTAAACATGAAGAGGAAAGCAGAATTTATTTCCGCTAAAAGAAAAGGTCCATATTTTTAATGTCTGAGGAAACAAAGAAATATTTACTTCAAAAGATTAAAAAAATACCAACTTATTCCTCAAACATGTAGGAGGAATAATTTTTCTCTCTGAACTGTACCTTTTAATCTTTGGAAAAGGGATTAATCTTGTAGGTTAGCTAAATACAGTCCCAGCTTTAAATACAAAACTCACCTTGGGCTCAAGTCCCAATCACCCTGGCTTTTCAGGGTTTCCATGCCAAATTGACTGGATGTATCATCTTGCCTATAATCCTGGATCCAAAATTGCCATGGCTTGCCTTGCCATTTCCCATAGGGATTATCTCTAGCAGATGAAATTGAGGACAAACAGAGAAGAGAAACAGCACCTCTATACCCATTCCTCAGAGCTGGGATAAAAGAAAGGTAGTAGGGAAAACTCAGGTCCCTCCTCTCTCACTAATTTAATTCATCAATATGTCCATATTGCACAAAGCATATGAGAGTCTCAGAAACTGAAAAGATAGTAGAAAAGAAAGCAAATGGTTAGATTACTAAAGACACAGATAGGTCATCAAAGGAGGTTACCCTTCCCCCACCACTCTTCCCATTTCCCACCACTGATAGTAGGTGACTCAGTCAGATCACTTGTGCATGCTCAAAACTTACCCAGACAACCCCAGATTATAGCTGCATCCTCCCGATGACTGTAAGACATGGACATGACAATGAATGAAAACTCAAAAAGTCAGTTATCACACAGAGGTCAATGAAAAGGATGCTATGGCAAAGGTGAGCAGAACCCCTGACCAATAAGGAATGTCAAAAAAACAAAAACAAAAAAACAAGAGGAACATTTGTCTTCAGGGGAAAAAAAAGAAGAAAAGATGTTATCAGGGAAATACATGCAGAAAAAAAGAAGACAGGGTCATGTGAACAAGGAGGAGGATAGTGTTAAATGGAAACCCTAGTTCTGACACTTCCTCAATTTCAGGAGAAAAAAGGGAAGACTACCCACACATTGGGTGGAACCATTGTAAAGAACTGTGGAAAGACATAGAAAAGAGCTGTACTTGGAACCTGCATCATTGAAAGGAATACCAAATGGAGGACATCATACATCTACTAGAATATTTGTACAATCATGTCAGATATGGCCCGTGATATTCTTTCTCATGCTCTCTTCAATCTAGTCTCTTGTCATTCTCCAATCACCATGGGCTTTCTCTCCTGACCATGTAAGTGAGTTGTATTCCAAGATAGTTGATAATTATCTCTCCCATTTCTAATAAATCTGATAGTGATCCAAATGACCTTCCCACTAGAGAATTTTTAATTTTTGGTACATAATTCTTATGCTGAGAAATTGGCAGTTTTTAAGGATTCCAACTGGTTTTCTAACTAACCAAGGTATGATGGTATCTGCTATGTGTCAACATTCCATGTGCCCAGTACAACAATTATACATTCTGGTTGTAGACTAATGACAGCTTTATGCAGGCAGGGGCTTCTTTGCCCAAATCTTATGTTAACAAGGATAATTTTCCAAACTTCTGTCTCTTGTTAGTGGAGATGGAGAATGATGGGTATGGAACTCTGAAAATATAACCAAACTCAATTGGTATACTGGTTACTTTTACTCAACTATTTTTTCTTCTTTCTTTTTTACTCTTTGTTACAAGAGATAGCTATCTTGCCAGGGGACAGAAGAAGCTTATATTTGGAAATAAAGGTTACATGTATATGTATTTTTTAATATCAATAAAAATTCAAAAAAGAAAATGTATATAGATCATAAATCTTTGGATATGGAAGAAACTTTATAGGCCATTTAACTTACTTCTCTCATTTTATAGATGAAAAAAACTGAAGCCTGGAGAGGTCAAAAAGGGACTAGAATTGAAGAGGATCTCAGAATTGATCCAGTGCTTTTGAAAAAAATTACAAGGCAAAAAGTAGCAGAGATAGTAAGATGAAAATCTTTATTTTAAGATAAAATTGTAATTGGTTGTTTTCCAATTGTGTGTGATTCTTGGTGACCCTATTTCGGGTTTTCTTGACAAAGATACTGGAATGCTTTGCTATTTTCTTCTCCAGCTCATTTTACAGATGAGGAAACTGAGGCATATAGGGTAAAATGACTTGCCCACACAGCTAGAATATCTCAGAGGCTTGATTTGAACTCTGATCTTCCTAACTCCTATCCTCTGTGCCACCTAGCTACCCCAAATTACAATATCTGATTATATTTAAAGTGTATTTGCACTGACTGGAGAAATTATAGTAAATTATAATAAGATTTTTTTTTAATTCTTATGTCAATTGAAACAACTGATGTGCCTGGTTCTTCTGGTGTTAAGTGAATCATTCACCCAAGATCCCAAAATCAGGAAGCATCATGGGATTCTAAATCTAGATCTAAAAGGGACCTTACAATACATTAAGTCATTTCATTTTATAGTGATGGAAACTAAGGCTCAAGATGGCAACTTGCCCAAAAATCAAACTGTAAATAGATAGCAGAACAAGGAGTTGAATTCAAGTCTTTGGATTCCAAATCCAGTACTCTTTCTACTCTACATTTCCCCCTATTAATGATCCCCCTGATTATTTATAAGAATATCTGTCTCTTAAGTTTTAGTCACCCCTGACCCAGCATCTGATAACTCCACAAAGTACAGATTTCTTTCTGTTCATTCTACTCAGACTGGAACCTAAGGCTTCCAGTTCCCATTCCCTCCTGCTTATTGATAAAACCTCTAAGTCCTCTTGAGAAAGCAAGGTTTTTAGGGGCAGGATCCAATCTTTCAGCCAGTTGGATCTTGACAAAGGACCAGCTATCCCATCTTACGGCCTGACCCCTTTGAAATTTGAGGGCCAATGCCTTCTTAAGGGTTTGAACCAAGACAGGTTGGAATACTTGATTTAACAGGTAGAGTTCCTGATTTTCCTTCCATCTTCTGCAGCTTCTGCCAAGTGGGAAAGGCTGACTTCCTATCACTTCCACCCCATGGATCTAAAAGTCATAGATGTAATTTTAACCTAGAAAGATGTGAGGGGGAAGGGAGGAGCAAATGCTTTCTTTAACTCTCATCCATATTCCTCCAACAAAGTCAGCTCAATTGGAGCATTTCCTGCTGTCATTCCCTGTTCTCTTAACAATAATGATAATAACATTATAAAAATTATGTGATATATAATAATATAATTACTGATAATAATAATAATAATAATAGTTACCATTTATATAGTATCTACTATGTCCCAGGCACTGTGCTAAATATACTTCATTTGACATTGTGAAAATTGAGGGCCAGGGAGACTAAATCATTTCTTGGATAATATTTAGAATTAAAAGCACCTCAGAGGTCTAGTTCAATGCCTTCACTTTGTTTTTAACCTGGGCTTCATAAACTTTAATATATATATATATATATTATATATATACACATACATACAGAGAGAGAGAGAGAGAGAGAGAGAGAGAGACCCCGAGACAGAGACAGAGACAGAGAGAGAGAGAGAGAGAGAGAGACCCCGAGAGAGAGAGAGACCCCGAGAAAGAGAGAGAGAGAGAGAGACCCCGAGACAGAGACAGAGACAGAGAGAGAGAGAGAGAGAGAGAGAGAGAGAGAGGTCCATAGGGTTCACCTGGCTACACAAGGGGTCCCTCACTCAAAGAATTTCTACTTTAAAGCCTTTTTAATTGGACAATTCAATCTCTGAATAAACTGAGTACATTCTTCCCGGCCAACATTAGAAAATCTCTTTTCCTGGTCACTAAACGCTCCTTTGAGCATCTTCTGCCATTCCTCTGGGCTTGGAGAGCTGAACAAATTCAAGTGATTACTTAATGCCTTCTCTCCCACCTTCAGTTCTTTGTTTTGGGTTTTCCAATTTGTAGAAAATAGGAATTGGACAGTTCCGCCCTCTCTCGGTCATCTGGTAATATTACACCTTCTTCAGGTGACCCCGCTGTACCAGATCTAAGACTATATTATAAAGCATCATCATCAAAGTGTTTAGTAGTGGTTTAAGAACTAGAGTGGTGGGTCAGAGAAATAGGTTAGGTATATAAGACACAGTAGTAAATGACTATGGTAATTTAGGGTTTGATCAATACAAATACTCCAGCTTCTGGAATAAGAACTCACTATTTAACAAAAACTTCTGAGAAAACTGGAAAACAATAGAATGCAAATTAGGAAGACATATACATCTCACACTGTATACATTTTGAATGTATACATGTATGTATACCATTTATTACCCTTTTATGAGACTCAGTTTCTTCCTCCATTCAATGGGAATAATCATACATGTAAATGTATGTCTCAATATGTATATATGTAAATGTAAAATGGCTGAATTACTTAGACATAAAGAGTGATACCATAAGCAGATCGGGAGAGCAAGAAAAAGTTTACCTATCAGCTCTGTGGAGAAGGGAAGAAGTTGTGACCAAATAAGAAATAGAGAACATTATGAAATGCAAAAATGGATAATTTTGATTACATTAGTTTTTTTTAAGTTTTACATAAATAAAACCAAAGCAAACAAGATTAGAAAAAAACAGAAAAATGATAAAGAATTTTTTATAGCAAGTCTTTCTGATAAAGGCCTCATTTCTCAAATATATAGAGAACTGAGTCATATTTATAATATACATCATTCCTCAATTGATAAATGGTGAAAAGATACAAAACAGGTAATTTTCAGAGGAAGAAATTAAAGCTAGGGCCAGGAGATTATTATATACTTCAACAACAATACTATAGGATGATCAATTCTGATGGACCTGGTCATCCTCAGCAATGAGATGAACCAAATCAGTTCCAATGGAGCAGGAATGAATTGAACGAGTTACGCCCAGCGAAAGAACTCTGGGAGATGACTAAGAACCATTACATAGAATTCCCAATCCCTTCATTTTTGGCCGCCTGCATTTTGGATTTCCTTCACAGGCTAATTGTACAATATTTCAGAGTCCGATTCTTTTTGTATAGCAAAATAACAGCTTGGTCATGTATACTTATGGTGTATCTAATTTATACTTTAATATATTTAACATCTACTGGTCATCCTGTCATCTTAGGGGAGGGGGTAGAGAGAAGGAGGGGAAAAATTGGAACAAAAGGTTTGGCAATTGTCAATGCTGTAAAATTACCCATACATATAACTTGTAAATAAAAAGCTATTAAAAAAGAAAAAAAAAGAAGTTAAATCTATCTCTAGTCATGTGAAAAAATGCTCTAAATTATTATTGATTAGAAAAATGCAAATTAAAACAATTCTGAGGTACTACATCATACTTTTCATATTGCCTAATATGACAGAAATGGAACGTGACATTACATCTTCTTGACCAAGCTCCAGGGCTGTGGATTCCATATTTCCTCTGAACTTATTCTGAAGGTCATTTAAGGTGCAGACTTTTTGCAAACATTTTAGGGCATGAATCATTGTCTGAAGGACAAGAAGAATGGGAGCCTGACAGTTCTCCATACTACTTCTGTAACTTGCTCAGATGGTCTCAAAGGAAGGGGAAGGGAATGGAATAGAATCCAGTTGAACTGGATTGAATCGAATCAAAATTGAATTGAATTGGTTGAGGATGAGAGAAGTACTACAGGTTGGTTAAGCATCCCCAAAAGATTTTTACTTCCTAGAAGAAATTAAAGAAATCCAATAGGCTGGAGCAATGATGCAATGGTGCAATGGATAGAGCACCAGCCCTGAAGTCAGGAGGACCTCAGTTCAAATGTGGCCTCAGGCCCTTAACACTTCCTAGCTGTGTGACCCTGGGCAAGTCACTTAATCCCAATTGCCTCAGCAAAAAGAAAAAAAAAAAATCTTAAAAGCTTAGCCAGAAAAGAAGGAAGAAGAACTTAAGCCCTAGGCTTGGAGCACAGCTGACCCTCTAAGTAAATCTGTTATTTTAAAAACTCATATTTTAGTGAAAATAGGGAGGAAAATAAGATTTTTTCCCCCACAAGATCTCTTTGAATAATTCAGTCTCCCAGAGCCCTTGATACATGTAGCCTATAAGTCCATCACCACCACCACCACCACCAATAACAACTGTGAGAGGAAGAGGGGACATTTCAAGAGTTAAGAGATCCCATGAAGGCAGTGAATGTCCAGGGCAGCCCTGCAGGGTAAAAAGTTGGATTCATTGGGAGCCAGGAGACATCTGACCCTTATTAGCTATGGGAACATGAAAAATTATTACCCTTTTATGAGACTCAGTTTCTTCCTCCATTCAATGGGAATAATCACACTTGTACTACCTACCTCACAGGTCAGTTGCATGGCAATGTGTTTTAATGGAATGACTAGTGGACTTGAAGCTGAATTCAGAGAGTACCTCCTATATTTCCTGGCCGTGTGACCACTGTTAATGTCAGCGTTTAGTCTATGGCCTGAATTAGGGAATCCAGTGTTTTACAATTTAGACAAAGCCAGGGAAAAATAGGTTCAAATCCTGCTTCTGACAAGCTGTATGGTAATGGGCAAGTTACCTCTCTGAACCTCAGTTCACTCCTCTACAAAATTACTTAACTTCCAGCAAGTAGCGACAGCTTCCCTTGAAATATCTTCTCAGCTGGGATCAGTCTTGGACAGCATCTCTAAAACGATGGGTAGAATTTCTTTGTCTGTAAATGCAGATCACTAATCACTTTTCTCCTGACTCACCTGGAAGTCTGGCTAAACCCCCTTTTTGTAGGGTAATAATGTTTATCTGTGCATGTTTCTTTGAATCATTTCATAGGAGCTGAAAAATGCTCGGCTGAGAGGAGAAATGTTACTGGTATCTACGTCAGAGGGCTAATACCAAATCCCAGCACCTGTTTTGGATTATCATTTGCCCTAAAACCCAGGAAAAAAGGGTTTCCTGAGATTAGCAAAAGGAAGTACAGGGCAGCTAGGCGGTAGAGTAGATAAAGTGCTGAGCCTTAGAGTAGGAAGACCTGAATTCAGATCTAACCTCAGACACTAGATGTGTGACCCTGGGTAAGTCACTTAGCCCTGTGTGCTTCATTTTCCTCGTATGCTGGAAAAGGCAAACCATTTTAATGTCTTTGCCAAGAAAACCCCAAATGGGTCATAAAGCGTTAGACATGACAAAGCAACAACTAAGAACTTTTGAAGCCATTCCCCTTCCCTGCCATCGTAGAGAGACAGACCTCAAGAAGTTTCCCAGGATCACACTCTCAAAGTCCGTGAAGTCCCAGAGGGGACAGAGAAGCAACGAAGCAATACCAGAGCACACAGGAGTGGATGTTTTTTCTGTCTCCCATTTGTCCTGTTTGTCCAGACTTTCCCTTCTCCTTTTCCTTGATCTTGACTGGCAGCGCCAGTTGTTGTTACCATAGCATGGATCTGCCATGGAAACCAAGAACTTTCAGGGCAGAGAGGATAGGAGTGGTGACTATAGCTCGCCGTCACTACTGATGCCATTGTGATCTCCTCAGAAGTTACAGAGACCAGACGGGAAGGCAGAGCCGCTAATCCGGGGCTGACATGCAGAGAACTGAGTCCAGACTGGGTGAAAAACCGCAGTTGTTTCGGAAAACCACAGTGAGAAGACTGGGAGATACTTAGACGTACACACCCTGGAATTATCTCCATTTGATTACTTGGTTTTAGTTAGGACCAAGAACCTTCCCTCCCTCATTTCCTTAGTGTCTTGTGGGTCACGGGAGGAAGTTTTGGGAGACGACTGAAGCTTCACATCAGAAGAGAACCGACAACTTTTCCATAATTTTACTATGTTTAGTTAACTCTGTGGCCCCAGAATTAGTGGTTACCTGTATAACAGCAACAGTGAAGATTAAAACAAGATCCAGGTAATTTCCCAGTTACTGGAGTGGGGACAAATCACAGAGATTTTCAGACTTTAATAATCCTGACCCGTATTTAGCATCGTGCCTTAGACTGGATCAGAATCCAGTCAGTGAGCTTCCTTTTGTCTGGCACTTGCCCAGGTAGCGCTGTCTGGGATGGGGAATAAAGCCTATATATGAATTTCATCTAAACCACATCTTCTTTCTGCAGCTAGCATGCCACCTTGTGGGCAAAATTGTACACACAGGCTGTCGATTAATGAATAATAAAGCTTCGGCCAATTGGCTTGTTGGTTTAAGGAAAATGGCTTCCATTATGGGATGCTACAGCAATTCAAGAATCACAAGTGCATATACACCCGTGTCATGGCTACATTTCACTTGAAGTGCCTGAAATGAGAGTGATTTATAAATACTTGGTGATGGAGGGATTATTATTAACAAATTAGACATAGCATGGATCTTGTTTTCTCTACCTTTGGAGCAATGTTGGGACAGTGAAGAAGGAGTGTGAGGGAATGTAATAAGGAAAGAGAAAACAGGAAAATAGACGTTATAACTACAACAATGGAAATCAGGAAAAAATGAAATAAAGTAAAGATTTCATCGAGTTGGAAAAGTAAAGTAAACCAAAAGATCACTAAAAGGAAGCAAGCAACCAACAAGAAACAGTAAAACAGTAATTACCTTGTCAGATAGTCCTTTATTGGGTATTTCTCTTTAACTATTTTTCTTTGTTACGAAAGAAGATTCAAGGAGGGAGGAGGAAGGGTAATTTCCAAAAATGACTATGATGGATTTAGAACCAAGAAGATTTGAGTTCAAATCTGCCTCATATACTTGCTAGTGGGCATGACCCTGGGCAAGTCAATTAACTTCTCTCAGCCTCAGTTTCCTCCTATGTAAAACAGGGATCATCTGATAAGGCTATTGTAAGGATGATATGCAATGCAATACCACATGAAGCATTTGCAAACTTCAAAAAGCTATATTGAATACCAGCTATTATTATATACAAACAAAAGGTACTATTAATTTTTAAACAATACCTATTTTTAAAGATAAACAGAATCATCTGTGAAGGTCAATTACCCCTAGGCAAGCACAGGATGTTCTCATAGAGATTTACTTTATGAGATTCTTTCCTTTCTTTGTAGAGGTGGGTGACTATGGGTGTACAATGTTGGATACACTGTCAGAAATCGTTTATTAGTTGGTTAGTTTTGCCCCGGTGTATATTTTGTGTACCGAGGATGGTAATCAGGGTGGAGAAGATAGGAAGGAAAAATACATACACACATATATGTGTGTTATAATTCATATAATGTACATTAATACATATCTACATATACACACATACTATACATGTATATCTAGTCATATCTATTTATATGTATATACATATAGATCCCAATATGTACAATATATGTATGTGAACACATAAACACATAAATGTAGATGTGGCAGCCAGGTGGCGCCATAGTGAATAAAGTGATGAGCCTGGAATCAGAACTCATCTTCCTGGGTTCAAATTCAGTTAGTTGTCCTAATACATATACAGTGGGCTATAAGCTCTCCGAGGACAGGATGGTTTTTTTAAATGCCAGGCACTGTCCTAGGAAACAACGATATGGAGAATGAAATGAATGGAACCGTTCCTGTCCTCGGGGTGCTTAGATCCTACCTACGTGTATAGGATTGCAAAGATGACTAAATTAAAGATAATTTGATGAGGCAAAGAGCCCTGGGGGAATCAGAGAAGGCTTCCAGAGAGCGCACACATGACGGGAGCCGTGAAGAAACACAAGAACTGAGAGGGATTCTTGTGAAGGACCAGCATCCTCTGCATGAGGAGAAGCCTCAATGAAATCCAGAGATGGAATGTCAGATTTAGAGAACTAGCTGACTTGGCTGGAAGGTAGAACACCTGGCTCAGAGTTATGAAATAAGGCTGGAAAGGTAAGGTGCAGCCAGAATTTAAAGGGCTTAAAACACCAGGCTGTGCAGCTCACCTCTTATCTGAAGAGCTTGTCCCCAAGAGGCACTTAATCAAAGCTAACTCCTTGTTAACAAGTGGATACGCTGTTTCAAAAGCCTCTTCTGCAGAGGCTGGAGTTACTGTCATTGTAGCTCTAAGAGTCAAATGGAACGTTTCATAATGCAGACAAAATTCAATCAACAAGTTTTTTCTGGCACTGATGGGGTTTCCTTATACAAGACTCCACATTAAGCCTTTAAAAATAGAGAACAGAATACTAATATTGTATTTGATTTATACTTTAATATATTTAACATGTATTGGACTACCTGCCATCTGGGGGAGTGGGTGGGGGGAAGGAGGGAAAAAATTGGAACAAAACGTTTGACAATTGTCAGTGCTGAAAAATTACCCAGGCATATGTCTTGTAAATAAAAAGCTATAATAAAAATAAAAAAAATAGAGAACAGAGATACAGATAGAGCAGTGGAAAAACCAGTACTGAGACCCAAAGCGAAACTGGTGAGAACCCACACAAGTTCTGATTTCCTCAAGGAAAGCCTGCCCAGTCATGTGCAACTTCAGGGAACTCCATGCATCAGGGAACCCACATGTTCACAAACAAAGGCTATGATGGAATAACACGGAATTCCAAGCTAAGCTTGAGCTTTCATGGGGGCGAGATGAATCTCAGAGCCGTTATGACAGGGGCAAAGAGCCAAAATATAGATATATATAAAGAAAAATTATATAGATATATAGAAAATATTCCTGAATATATAGAAAAAACTCCTGGATCAAGTTTACTGTACTCGGAGTAAGAGTTCAGCAGCAATAATGAATTCCTGGACCAAGCAGGAGCTATAGCTGAGGAGCAAGTATATGGAGGAACAAACCTGGACCTTTGTATTTATCAGTACTGTGAGCCATATGGACTATGCAGATCTAAGGAAAGGAGAATGATATTCTATGGATCTTCACTTTCTTTTTAAAGATGGAGGATGCCAGAGTTACTACTCTGAGTCAGGAAGACTACTTAAGTCCCTAAGTGAAGCTCAACTTTCCTACAGAAAGGGATTGTTCTTTAGCAGCATCAAATGGAGGAATTATTCTCCAGCAACATCAGATGAGAGGAGTCAGAGGATTTGGGGAAATATTCAACTCGTGAAAGTCTATAAGTCTGAAGAATTTGACAAGTCCATGGAAAACTAGAAAGGAAAGAAGAGCTGCCTCCATTGTCTAGGATCTCAGGTATGAGTCACAGAATTGCAACATTTTTAGATCAGGAAGGGAGGTTAATAACCATCAAAAAAAATTTTTTTCCGCTACAATCCACCTAAGAAATTATCCTCTAGACTTTGTTGAAAGGCTTTCTCTGAATGAATCTTTTGTGTTTTTCATTTTCTGACAGATGAAATAATATTTGTTCTGCATTGAATGTATTATTAGCCCAAGAGCATTTGCAAGAGAATTGAAAGAAACTTTTGGTGGAGACATAGGCAAGAAATAAATGAGGATTTTCCAGGCGAAACATTAAATTTAAAATTTCTCAAAAAATATTTTTAAGTAAAAAGTTCCCAAGATTGAATTCTATTTATAAAAACCTGAAACTTCAAATCTGGATCTTGAGTTTCATATCTTAGGAACAAAAGGGAGCTATTAAGAGTTTTGAGCAGAGGAATAATATACTGAGACTATCTGTGGTAGATTATTCTGACATGTATGAAGGATGGTGTAGGATTGGTTATGTGGATTTGGGAGTCATTTACAGAGATGATCATTGGATGCATGAGAACTAACGGACTCCACTGAGAGTATCTAGAGAGAGAAGAAGAGGACACAAGACAGAGTCTTGAGGAAAATGAGAACATAAAGGGGAAGTCAGCCTGGTCTTTATTCCTGATTCTTCCCTTCACTACCTTGGGCAAAGCTTTGAATCTCCTTGGGATTTAAACTTCAGTTCCTCTTCTGTCAAATGGATGTATTAGACTAGATGGCCTGTGAGATCCTTGTATCTCTGAGGCTCCATCCTGTAATCACTGCCCTGGACTTAATTTCTTTCGTTCTTAACCCCAGAATTAATCAATCTAATTCTGCCCAGTCTCCACCTTTGAATCCCTTGCCTCTTTATCCTATCACTATTCACACCCTATCTTTATGTCTACCTTTCCTGCCACTCTTCCTGAGCTACTAAATTCCTTCAGAGGAAGTCACCCATCTGTCAGTCAGCCAATAAACATTTCTTAAGCACTTCCTATATACATGGCACTGTGTGAAGTGCTGGGAATACACAGAAAGGTGAAAGACAGACCTTAGCTTTAGGAAGAATGAAGAAGATGAAGGAATGGAAGGCCAGAAGGTCCTCACTGGCACACCAGTTATTCATCCCTTCCTATCCATTAAGATGTTATCAATTTCATTTTTAATGATGTCATTTGGTATTTGATACGCCCAGAGCTTTCTGATTGTTTTTAACTTAATTTTTAATTGTTCATGTTTTATTGATGCTCTTAAAGAAAAAAAAAGATCACTTTGCTCGTCCCCAATAGAATACTCTCTTATAACAAAGAAAGACAAAAAAACAAGACAATTAACATTTAGAATGGGTCCCATACCCCTAGGATTTATCTTCACCTACTTTTTGCTTTTAGCTGTTCTGACAGAAAATAGGGGGAAGGGAGCAAATATTCTCATGTGACCTGTCATCTCTTTAAGCAGGATTGTTGGGTTTACTAGTTGTTTGTGGGATATTGAATTAAAAACAGATAATTCCAAAGCTGTGCTACTTCTACTTATTTAAATGCATATAGTAGAGAGTTTCTAAATGGAGGGCCATTAAGTTGTTTGTTTATTTTATTTTAATAACTGTATTTCATTAGCTTACCATGTATTTGATGCATCTAAAAACATCATTCAGAGAAGGAGTCCAGTCTATACGTTTCAAGAGATTGTTAATGGAGTCCAAGACACACAAAAATTATGATTTCCCTATAATACATGGGAGATTGAAAAAGATTTGAAATATAGAAGATGTGGATTCATTTTCTATCAAATATAGTTATTATGGGATCCAGGGCAAGTGACTTAACCTTTCTGTGCCTCAGTTTCCTCATCTGTAAAAATCAAAAGTAGTCCTAAATGGCCTTTGAGGTCCCTCCATATTCTAATTTTCTGATTCATCTTTTTAGTGAGCTGCAATTTCTTTACATCTTCATTTTTACTTGTTGTAAAAATATCAATATGGTTGTTGCTCATTTCTTCCAAGAGTAGGTCAGCCACAAGTCTCACATTTGGAATCCCAAGAGTTCAGTTAGTGTTTGGAGTTAGTTTATGAACTCTTTGCTCTTTAGGATCCTCTTTTCCCATTTTCTGTGGCCCTACCACCATCATTGGAAATGGAAAGGGCTACACAGAACTGAAGGACATTTTGGATTCTTCCCTGTTTCAGGGATCACTATGAGTTACACAGCTGCCAACCTTCAGGCAACACATAGATAATTTTCAACATTCACCCTTGCAAAACCTTGTGTTCCAATTTTTTTCCTCCCTCTCTTCCCTCCACTTCCTCCCCTAGACAGCAAGTAATCCAATATAGGTTAAACTTATGCAATTCTTTTATACATATTTCCACATTTATCATGCTGTACAAAAAAGATCAGATCAAAAAATTAAAAAAAAAAAAAAAAGAAAATGTAAACAAACAGCAACAGAAAAGTGAAAATGCTATGCTGTGATCCACACTCAGTCCCCACAGTCTTCTCTCTGGGTGCAGATGGCTCTCTCCATCACAAGACCATTCAATAGACTTGGACGTGGTTCTTTTTAACAAGGAGGTGATTCAAGGCAATTCCAACTGATTTGTTTTGGGAAATACCATCCGCATCCAGAGAGAACTAGGAGACCGAATGTGGATCAGAATACAGTATTTTCACCTTTTTTTGTGGTGTTATTGTTGTTTGTTTGCTTTTTCTTTCTTGTGTTTTTTTCTTTTGATTTGATTTTTCTTGTATAGCATGATGAATATGGAAATATTTTTAGAAGAACTGCACATGTTTAACCTGTATCAGATTGCTTGTTTTCTTAGGGAGAAAGGCAGTAGAGGAGGGAAGGAGAAAAATTTGAAACACAAAGTTTTGCACAGGTGAATATTGAAAACTATATTTGTATGTATTTGGAAAAACAAAATACTATTGGGAGAAAAAAAGAATGTAAGTTCCTTGTGGGCAAGCACTGTTTTATCTTTGTCTCACTCTCTGAAATTACCTTCCATCTATTTGGCATATATCTTGCATGTATCTAGTTATTTATATTTGTCTCCTTCATTTAGAAAAGGAGTTTCTTGAGGGAAGGGACCATGTTTTTACTTTTCTTTGTACTCTTGGCACTTAGCAGAATGCTTGGCCCACAAAAGATATTTAAATGCTTGTTGGCTGACTTGTTTTTGTATCATTATTGCCTAGTATAGTGATTGGAATGTAGTAAGTACTTAATAAATACTTACTGAATGAATAAATAAATGTATAAGGCATTAGAGGAAAATGTTGGTGTATAATTAGTGTTTTCATTATTAGTTGGGATAATAAAACCAATCTACAAAGAGGTTCAAAGGTGATGGATATTTTGACCACAGCAATTGTTTAAGGTCCCACTAATAAGTTTATAAATTGCACACATATTTATGCATAAATTGAGTTTATAAACTATGACCAGATAAATCAGTTATTTTTGCTAACGATGCCAAATTCTGGGGATTTTTTGCCTAAAGTGTTCAAAATAATTGCACCATCTAAATTCAGTGACCTGGGATGAAGTTCTGATTGCCTCTTACTGGTTATAATACCAATACTTTGAGGTAACAAGAAGGTGACCACAGGGACTACCTCCACCCTGTGCTTAACCAAAGCTAGCTTGAACTGGCTTCTGAGAGCTGAATGTTAAATTTTTAGTATGTTTACACTTCAGAGATTAGCTAGTACTACAAGTCAAGTGTGTTGTTCTTTTGTCAAGACTTAAGAAAATAGCTATTCTCCAATTGATAAATCGTCAAAGGATATGAACAGACAATTTTCAGAAGAAGAAATTAAAACTATATGTAGTCACATGAAAAGGTGCTCCAAATCACTATTGAGCAGAGAAATGCAAATTAAGACAACTCTGAGATACTACTACACACCTCTCAGATTGGCCAGGATGACAGAAAAAGATAATGACAAATGTTGGAGGGGATGTGGGAAAACTGAGATACTGATACATTGTTGGTGGAACTGTGAATGGATCCAACCACTCTGGAGAGCAGTTGGGAACTATGCTCAAAAAGTTATCAAACTGTGCATACCCTTTGATCCAGCAGCATTTCTACTGGAATTATATCCCAAAGAGATCCTAAAGGAGGGAAAGGGGCCTGTATGCGCAAAAATGTTTATGGCAGCCTTCTTTGTAGTGGCTAGAAGCTGGAAACTGAGTGGATGCTCATCAATTGGAGAATGGCAAAATAAATTATGGTATATGAAGGCTATGGAATACTATTGTTTGGTAAGAAACAATCAGAAGGATGATTTCAGAGAGGCTGGAGAGACTTACATGAACTGATGCTAAGTGAAATAAGCAGAACCAGGAGATCATTATACACAGCAACAAGAAGACTATATGACGATTAATTCTGATGGAGGGACTTTCTTCAACAATGAGGTGATTCAGACCAGTTCCACTTGTTTAGTGATGAAGAGAGCCACTTACACCCAGAGAGAGAACCGTGGGAACAGAGTGTGGCCCACAACATAGCACTCTCACTCTCTCTGTTGTTCTTTGCTTGCATTTTGTTTTCTTTCTCAGTTTTTCTTTTCCTTCCTCCTTGATCTGATTTTTCTTGTGCAGCAAGAACTGTATAAATATGTATACATGTGTCAGATTTAACATGCATTTCAACATATTTAACATGTATTGAATTACCTGCCGCCAGGGGAGGGGGTGGGGGAAAGGAGGGAAAATTTAGAACAAAAGGTTTCGCAAGGGTTAATGCTGGAAAAATTATCCATGCAAACAAACCAACAAATGGCTTAAGAAAATAATGGGGAAAATGTTAATGATGGGAATTTTAGTTTAATCGTGTGCCAGGTACGTTCCCCAACGCCTCCACTTAAGAAAGGCAGGTGTTAAACGTTTACTACCATATCCCTGATTCCACCACCTGGAGTCCTTAGTTTCCTCTAGAATTTATCTCATCTGACACCTTCCAAATAAGGCCTGCTTCAAGCCTTATAGCAACTAGAGCCTTCCCCAGCAACATGGCCTTGTATTTATCTTGTTTATAAACTAGATACATTTATCCACATATATACAGTCTCTTGCTAGAATGTAACCCCCTTGAGGACAGGCACTGTAATCCAATTCAAAGAACTTAGCACAGTGTCTGGTACATAGTAGGCAATTAATATTTGCCTTTGATCAATAAGGAATCAAGGCTTGATTACAGAGAAGGATTCTTAACCTGGAGTTTACCCTTCAATTCCCCCACAAAGCATCGTGGATAGATTTCAAAGGGCTCATAACATTGAATAGGAAACCAATGACATCTTTATTTTAGTATGACAGCTGATTCCACATCGTTTCTTTTATATTTTGAAAATATTATTTAAAGCAGTCCCTAATCCATGAAGCAAACAGGATTAAAGAGCTTGAGACTTGACCGGCCGGCCAAGAAGGGCAACACCAGGCAAGTGACTCATTTCTGACCCCAGAAAGGGAATTCATTCCCAAGGTCACAGAGGCTGAGGAGATCTGGAAGACCAGCCCCTAGATTAGGAAACTGAGGCATGGAGTGGGCTCGAATGGTTTATCTGAAGTCACACAGGCAGAAAATGTGGGGGCTCGAGAATTGTCACTGATCTGAGCCTCTTCACTATGAAATAAGAGATATTAAGCCAGTTCTGGAGATTAAAAGGGCAGGGAGGATGCCTGGTTGATCTCTAAGGGTCCTTTCAGCTTGAACATTCCGTGACTCTGGTTCTGAGATTATGTGCCTGAGACGGCTGCCAAGAACAGTCCAGGACTTTTCTAGGACTCCCCGCCTGCCTCAGCAATGGTCACAACCATAACATGCAGGGACTATGAGAGCCTTTTTCCTGGGCAGTGGTGTTTGGGGGGTGAGGGGGCATAAGGGTCTGATCCTTCTGATCTGCTATAGGGACACCTTTCTCCCTGGCTCCACCCAATCCCTAACCAGATGCAGCTTCATGGAATAGTAGAGAGAATACTAGAGACAGGAAGACCTGAGTTTCAATCCTTTGTCAAAAACCTTATTGGAGCAAGTCATTCCTCTGCTGTCAGCCTCAGCTATACCATCTGTTAAATAGGAGTAAAAGCACTTATCTCACAGGATTGTTATAATGAAGATCAAATGAGATAATGTATGAAAAAGACTTTTCAAATCTGTAAGTCCTCTATGAATCCTATCATCATCATTACTCAGTTGAATTTGCCCTAGAGCCAGAATTCCTAGTTGCAGCCCTGTTACAGTATCTGGGTAACTGGGGGAAGGGCATTAGGCCCTGGCTGGGATATGGTTGTTTTCTTCAGCATCAATTAGTCTTTCTCCCTCCCCCTCCCTCATTTCCCTACTCTGCTTGATGTCATCTTCTTTTCTATTATTAATCCATTATTTGCAGGACCCATTATGCCTTCCTCCCCCAGGGAACAGATCGCATCCAGCAAACACATTAACCATAATGCAGTTCTATGGGGGCCAGGAGATGCCGCCTGCTGACTCAGCTGTCTACAGAGAGATGGCTGCTCTCCCAGCCTTGCCACTCTAGCTGAAATGGTGACTGGTGTGCTGCTCGGCTGTATCCCTATGTACTTCCCAGGTCGTCCTTTGCTTCTTCATCTAGATTCCAAGAGAGGTACATAGATTTAGGAGCAGAAGTATCTGATCTCTACTAAGAACAGGAGCTCTGCCTTCTAAAAATCAAGATTTTTCTCTTGCTTATTCCATCCAATTTCCAAAGACACAATAGTTAATGCTGATACAATCAATCCATCTAAAAGGGCACCTAGAGTGCTCAAAGGCAGGCTTTCTCCTTGACAGAATAGGCAGGGAGCTTTCAGTGGCTCTAGGAAGGCCTCATTGATTCAACATTCCCTTCCCCATCCATTTATCGATGCCTAAAATCTGTGGCAGAGAACAAATAAACTCTTTAGTTCCCCAATCATTTTTAAAATTAAATTAAATTTTATTTTATTTTAATTAATTTATTTTAATATGCATTGCTATATGAATCATATTGAAAAAGAAAAATCAGAACAAAAGGGAAAAAAAACCACAAGGGAAAAAAAAAACAGAAAAAATAAGTGAACATAGCTTGTGATTTACATTCAGTCTCCATAGTTCTTTTTCTGGATGCAGATAGCATTTTCTGTCCAAAGTCTGCTGGGATTGCTTTGGATCGCTGAACCACCGAGAAGAACCGAGTCTTTCACAGTTGATCATCGCACACTCTTGCTGTTACTGTATACAATGTATTCTTGGTTCTGCTTGTCTCACTCAGCATCAATTCATGAAAATCTTTCCAGGCCTTTCTACAATCAGCTTGTTCATCATTTTTTATACAACAATTATATTCCATTATCTTCATATACTCCAGTTTATTCACCCATTTCCCAACTGATGCACATGACTCATTTTCCAATTCTATGTTACCACAAAATAGCACACACACAAAAACATTTTAGCACATGTGGGTCCTTTTCCCTCCTTTATGATTTTCTTGGGATACAAACCCAGTAATGGTCCTGCTGAGTCAAAGAGTATACATAGTTTTATAGCTCTTTGGGCATAGTTCCACGTTACTCTCCAGAATGGTTGGATCATTTTACAATTCTACCAACAATGCATTAGTGCCCCAGTTTTCCCACATCCCCTCCAAATTTATCATTATCTTTTCCTGTCATCTTAACCAATCTGAAAGGTGTGAAGCAGTTCCTCAGATGTGCTTTCATTTGCATTTCTCTAATCAATAGTGGCTTAGAGCATTTTTATATGACTAGACATGGCTTTAATTTCATCATCTGAAAATTGTCTGTTCATATTCTTTGACCATTTATCAGTTGGGGTCATTCCCCAATAATAATAATAATAAAAGCTCCAAATGCAAGGAGTAGCTCATCTAATAGAGCTCATGTCCTTCCTTAAAATGTTAGTTTTTTTCACATATGTCAGACTTATCTTACCAACTAGAACCATTGGATCTTAGATTTAGAAGCAGAAGATAGCTTAGAACTCCTTAATCTAACCCCATCATTTTAGAGATGTTAAGTAGCATATCCAGTACTAGAGAGCACAGCCTCTTTGACTCTGAATCCAGATCCTTTTCCATAAACCATGACCCTGTCTCTTTGCCAGCAAAGATCATAAACAGTTCTGGATTATTCCAAGTCTAATCGAGCCTACTATTTGTATACTGATTGACACATTCACGTTAAAGGCATCACCTTAAATGACAATGACTTGAGTATAGTTTTCATGATTCTGGGGAACAGACATGTTGCCAGGTATCTCTTTGCAGCATGTTGAAGATCCAGAGCAACTTGAATGATCCTGGTAGAAGATGCCAGAGCCATGACAGCAGTTGAAATATGTTTACTCACCCCAACTTAAATATTACAAGGCCAGGGGAAATTCCCAATGAGACAGAGCAAGGCTGTCTCGCTCTTTCCCAAAATCAAAGATTTTGGCTAGGAAATCTTCTACTAGGCTGACTGTGTGTGTCTGTGGACCTAATAAGAAAAATACCAAAAATGTACTGATTAGCACTGGGACTATTTTGTCCAGGAAGATCTCAGAAAAGATTAATTATAGTTACTTTGAGAAAGAAGCCCCAGATGCTACAGACAGCTCCATCAGTTAGTAGCAATTCAGAGGAGAAAAAGCCCATTTTGGAGGAGGCCAAAGCTTAATATTTAAAAAAAAAAAAAAAACAAGTATCCAATAAGATGACAGGAAAAGATAATAATGAATGTTGGAGGAGATGTGGGAAAACTGGGACACTAATACATTATTGAAGGAGTTGTGAACTAATCCTGAAAGCAATATAGAACTATGCCCAAAGTAGGTATCAAACTGTACATACCCTTTGATCCAGCAGTGTCCCTACTGGGCCTATAACCCAAAGAGTTCATAAAAAAAAAAGGGAAAAGCTTCCACATGTGCAAAAATGGACATGACATTGGGCAGGAAAGATGCTGAAATACATTCTTACTATAGACATGGCTTAGGGAAATAGAGAAAATTTGCCAAGAAAAAGGAAGTCAGATTTCTAGGGACAATCTTCATCTCCCACTCTCAACATTAACTTTCACATGCAAATAAGGAGTCAGAGGGGATTACTGGGAGAAGTGTTATTTGGAATCAAGAGATTGTAGATTTAAATCTTGACTCTTTATCAGTCATGTGACTAATCCCTAAAGCTACCCAGAACTCCACTTCCTTATCTATAAATGAAGGTATCAGGCTATGGAGGCCCTGAGATTCCTTTGGTTCTACATCTATGAATCTATGAAAAGATAGCAGCCTTTATGTAGTGGCAAGGAATTAGAAACTGAGTGGACGCCCAACAATTGGAGAATGGCTGAATAATTATGATATATGAATATTATGGAATATTATTGTTGTCTAAAAAATGATCAGCAGGATGGTTTCAGAAAGGCTTGGAGAGACTTATGTGAACTAATGCTGAGTGAAGTGAGTAGAACTAAGAGAACATTGCGACAAGATTAGATGATGATCCATTCTGATGAATGTGGCTCTTTTCAACAGGGAGATGATTCAGGCCAATTCCAATGATCTTGTGACAAAGAGAGCCATTTGTACCCAGAGAGAGGACACTGGGGACTGAGTGTGGATCACAACATAGTATTTTCACTTTTTTGTTGTTGTTTGCTTGCTTTTTGTTTTCTTTCTCATTTTTCCCCTTTTTGATCTTATTTTCCTTTGCAGCATGATAACTGTGGTAAGAATTGCACATGTTTAACATATATTGGAATATTTGCTGGCTAGGGGAGCGGATGAGGGGAAGGGAGGAAGACAAAAAACTGGAACATAAGGTTGAATATTGAAAACTACTTATGCATATGTTTTGAAAATAGCTTTAAAAAATAAAAAGAAGTAGCCAAGTTTGGGGCAGATAGGACAGGACAATAGCAGAGAACAGAGTAAATATCAGTGAGGCAAGATATATTGCTGAAAGACTGAGCCAACAGATCTGTGAGAAGCATTTCATTTAAGAGACAGAGTAAAACCCTAAGTGTTGAATTCTCCAAGGAAAAATGTTCCCTCTCCTTAGTGACATGGGAAATCTGTAGATGACAGTAGCCCTTTGCAAATGGACCATTTACCTTGCTGGTCTATTTCAAGTAAATATCTCTTTCACGTGTCTCTTGGCATGATATGGCAGATAATCTTTGAATGGGGACTTAGCAAAGCACTATCCCTACTATCTAGTACTACTTTATGATTCACAGGAGTTTTAAGATCTAGACAGGACTTTAGCAGTCATCTAGACAAGAGATTCTCAAACTTTTTGGCCTCAGGACACCTTTCCACTCTTAAAAATTATTGAGGATACCTAAGAGCTTTTGTTTATGCGGTTAGTACAAATGATTTCCATCCCTGAAAGGGTCTCGGAGGTTCCCAGCAGTTCAAGGACGGCTAAATAGTGAAGACCCTCCATTTTATAACAAAAGAAGCTGAAATCCAAAAATAGCAGATGATTTACCTAAAATCATACCGATGGTTCCTTGCTATTATGTGGCTAAAGACATGACATTGGGGGGGAAAGCCTCTGAAATACATTCTTACTGTAGAAATCAGGATATCTGGGGATAATCTTCACACCCGAACACACCCTCAATATTAACGCTCATATACAAACAAGAAGTGAGAGGAGATTACTGGGGAAGTACTATTTGGAGCCAGAGATTGTAGATTTAAATCTTGGCTCTTCATGCCATGTGACTAATCACTTAAGTTACCCAGAACTCCACTTTCTCGTCTCTAAATGAAGGTATCAGGCTACGGAGGCCCTGAGGTTCCTTTGGTTCAATGTTTATGATTCTATGAAAAACAGACTAGAGAGGAAGTTACTTCCTCTGGAATGCAAGCACAGGAATCTTGGTACCAAGTATGTTGAGTTAAGTTCTGGCAATCATCACCTCTTCCTCTCAAGTGCTACCCTGACCTTCTCTGATGTGGGCAGAGCCTTGAACATACAGCAGATCTACCTTGTTTGGGTTTGTCATTGTCATAATTTGTCTTTCATTCTCAAAGAGGACGATGACATCAGGGAGGTAATGCTGTGACATACGAGTGACTTGGATTTAAGTGGACTGTGCAAAGTCGCCACCCTGATTTTCTCCTCCAGAGCTCTCTGGATCTAATGGTAAGATATAGATCAGGATGATTGGAGATTATTCTGGATGCTGTGGGAGACCTTGGCCTTTTTAAACTAAGGTTTGTAATCGGAGTATTGAAAAAGTAGAGATGAGGTCTGGGTGTCTTGGAAGGCAGGGGGACATGAAAAGAATCTTGGCTTGGAAGAGCATGAAATCATACTGCAGACTCCAGCCATGGGCCTCTAGATCTGCTTCTCTCCGGTTCCTGGTCCAGGCTATGTTCTTCCATCAGCATTGCATGCCACCCACATTTGGACATGGATGCCTAGGTCCTTTTCTTTTCTTTTCTAATTTTAAATAGCTTTTTATTTACAAGTTATATGCAGGCAGTTTTACAGCCTGCCAATTTGACAATTGCCAAACCTTTTGTTCCAATTTTTCCCCTCCTTCCCCCACCCCCTCCCCTAGATGGCAGGATGACCAATACATGTTAAATATGTTAAAATATAAATTAAATACAAAATAAGTATACATGTCCAAACCATTATTTTGCTGTACAAAAAGAATCGGACTCTGAAATATTGTACAATTAGCCGTGAAGGAAATCAAAAATGCAGGCGGGCAAAAATATAGGGATTGGGAATTCAATGTAATGGTTCTTAGTTATCTCCCAGAGTTCTTTCGCTGGGTGTAGCTGGTTCAGTTCATCACTGCTCCATTGGAACTGATTTGGTTCACCAGATTCTTTTCTTGTCTGTAAATCACAGTAAGCTATGAAGTATAAAAGGCTAATGTCCTGGAGAGGTAGATCTCCCTTGTGTAGTCAATCAACAAACTAGAATTTATTAAGCACTTACCATATACTAGGTACTATATTAGGTTATGGGGATACAAAGTGAGCAGTCCCTGCCCACTGGGAGTTTACATGCTATAGAAAGAGAAGCCATGTACATATAAACATACTCTGTACTCACTCTTCCATAGGGAGGGTGACTACATTTCCCTTGAGGGTTCTGAGGTACACCTGAGGGATTGAGTGTCTTTTTCATTAGCTAATACTTTGAGCCCCCATTCCAGTGTTACCCCACTAGTAGCCACCAATAATTAGCACTCCAGTTTTACCAATTACTATATTAACTTTTAAAAGGGGATATTTATTTAGAACATATAGCAAGAACAAAAGTGCATTTACCTTCTCCCTTCCCCCCAAAAAAACATATCTGGAAGCACATTTATCCTTTAACCATCCTCGTCTCTGGGGAGAGTGGGCTCAAACTTAAAATCATTTCTACATAACATTTACTCATCCAAATTCACTTGCAAATAGATTATAGCAGATTATGGACCCACACTTTTGCTACTGCTGAATCGAGCCTAACTCCTCATTGTCTGGCTTCTGGTAAATCCTAGCACGGACTCTTATCTTTCAGGTGCCAGCTTCCTGATCTTTCAAAACTCACAAAATAGTAGCAATCTCAGAACTCCTTCATCTAAAAGAAAGCATAGATACAATAGAGAGAGCCATATGCTCATGAAATAAACATCTGCAGTTCTGGTGGGGAGATGAAGGTGTGAGGCCGGAACTCAATTTTGGCTGCCATTTTGTTTTGGTTTGTTTTTCTTTCATTGGGGAAAGAATATGTTTCAATGTGGACTCAAAGTTCATTGGTTTTCTCTGGAGGTAGCTGGCATTTTTTAATCAAGAGTCCTTTGGAACTGCATGAATCATTATATTGATCAGAGTAAGTAAGTCTTTCATATGACCATATTGCTGTTACGTGTACAATGTTCTCCTGGTTCTGCTCACTTCTGCATCACTTCCCCAAGTTTTTCTGAGACCATCCCCTTCTTCATTTTTTATAGGCACAATGGTATTCCATTATAATTGTATACCACAATTTGTTCAGCCTTCCACAATGGATAGGTATTTCTTCAATTTTCAGTTCTTTGCCACCACCAAAAAAGAACTGCTGTAAATATTTTTGTACATGTAGGTCTTTTCCCTTTTTATTTGATTTCTTTAGAATGTAAACCTAATAGTGGTATTACTGAGTCAAAAAATGGACAATTTGATAGCCCTTTGGGCATAGTTCTAAATAGTTTTCTTGAATAGCTGAACAAGTTCACAACTCCACCAACAATGCATTAGTGTCTGTTTTTTGTTTTTCACACACTCTCCAGCATTTATCATTTTTCTTTTGTTATCTTAGCCAATCTGGTAGGTATGAGAGGATACCTCACAGTTGATTTAGTTTGCATTTCTCTAATCACTGGTGATTTAGAACATATGTTTAGTTTTTAATTGCACTTTTAAATGCACTTCAGTTAAATTTATCAGGAGCTTATTAGAAATGCTTCCCCCAATGAATGTAAACTATTTGCATTTTTGTTTTTCTTCCCGAGTTATTTCTACCTTCTGAATCCAATTCTCCCTGTGCAACAAGAGAACTGTTTGATTCTGCACACATATATTGTATCTAGGATATACTGTAACTTATTTAACATGTAAAGGACTGCTTGCCATCTGGGGGAGGGAGTGGAGGGAGGGGAAAAGTCGGAACAGAAGTGAGTGCAAGGGATGATGTTGTAAAGAAATTTTTTTCAAAATTAAAAAAAATGTGGAAAAAAATAAACTGGGAGTGGTGACCCACATATGAAGTTCTATAACTGAAAAAAAAAATGCTTCTCCCAACCAATGAGTTGGCAGATTAGAGCCAATTCTTAAATGTCTGTATATGCTCCACTGTGGGAATGGCATCAGTCAAACACATTGAGTATTCATAAGGAATCTGGTGAAGAGTCCCCCATTCCATAAAAGTATGTGCAAACTTAAAGACTAATTGGGAGGAAGGTACCAGTAGCTGGGAAAAATGGACTCAAGTAGAGCTTCTTGCAGAAGGTGGTCCTTGAGCAGAGTTTTGAAGGAAGCTAGGAATTCTAAGAGGAGATGTGAGGTGGGGGGTTCATGGGAGATCAGCCTGTGCAGAAGCAAGGAGGCAGGAGTTGGAGAATCTCGGGTGAGGAACAAGAAGGCCAGTTCAGCTGGAGGAAGGAATCAGAAGAATGAAAAGAGCATTGAGAATGGGAGAGTTTTGAAAAGAAGCACGGCTGTAGCCAGAAGCACTTTCTGTCTAAAGTAAATCCCTCTTTGTAGCTGTATCTTTGTCCCAGAACCAGAACGGTAGCCGCGGTCTGTTGTGTCCTGCTTTCTAGAGCCCCCACCCCGGGGTGATTGAAATATCCTGCTTTCTAGAGCCCCCACCTCGGGGTGATTGTCCTGCTTTCTAGAACCCCCAAGCCGGTGTGACAAATGTATCGTTGCTCTCTAGAGCCCGCACCCCGGGGTGATTGTCCTGCTTTCTAGAACCCCCAAGCCGGGGTGACAAATGTACCGTTGCTCTCTAGAGCCCCCACACTGAGGCGATGAAAGTGGCAGAACTCCAGAGGATGGTGGGAAAATGGAGTCCGTTTATTTCAAGGACCTTCCCCTGTATATAATGTAATAAAAACAACACTGCTCACGTGGGACCATATAAACAACTTGCTGTTGCTCCTTTGCCACCTGGGATCACTCTTCCATCGGCTATCACCCGGCTTCAATCCCAACGCAGGTGGTCATGCCCCCTGACTCTCAGAAAGGCGGAAGGCCCTGAGGGGAGGTGGGGAGCCGAACCACACACTGTCAGCGGGTTCCCCCTGGGCTGAATCTCCTCATGAGAGCAAAAGAACCTCGGGATGGGAGTTCATCTGGTGGCCTTTTAGGAGGAAAATTCTGCCGGTAGAGGATGTCTCCGTTCCAGTCCAGATCCCAGGGAGCTTGAGAGCCAATCTGAATAACATTTTGTCCTGGTGTGAGAATAGTGTGACCTGCCTAGTCCCCCCACCCCCTAAGTGCAAAATGCCCCCCCCCAAAAAAAAACCCTCGCCTCCGAGGAAGTGGGGACTGGATGTCTTTGGACCAAGTGGGAGGAGCCAGGGCACGTGACGCGAAATTCTGGGAAGGATTTCTGAGGTTTCTCAGGGAGCAGGCTCTCGTGCTTAAAGTGAAACTTTCCTTGGATGGACTAGGACAAGCAGCCCCTGAGTTTGCGGAGATGGGAGACGGGCTGGAAGAGGAAGGAGGGATAGGGAGCAGCAGGGACAGGTTAACACGTCCCAGCTCCCCTCGTTCCTGAACAATATTTGCCTCTTCCCAGCCCTGCCTCCTTCTCCCACCTGCTCCCGGAGTCATTGACGCCGCTTGGCCTTCCACTGAGCCCGGCGGGGGCTGCAGCAACGATAGTTCCTTGGAAGGGAGACGCAGGCTCCCTGGGTCCTTACAAAGGGGGCGGCTATCGGGACCCCCCCCCCCAGTTCGGCTGCACCGTCAGAGCAGCCCAGATGACTTTTGTTTCAGGCCGCGTGGGGGCCATCCCGTGCGATGCCCTGAACTTACATTCCTCCCTGGCCCCCACCCCCTCCCACAAAAGGCGGGGTGAGCGAACGGCCCACGTGCAGCTAGCTGGGAGAGATAACGGGCTTCGGGAGGGCCTGGAGCCGGGGCGGGGCTGGGGCTGGGCTCCGGCTCTCGGTTCGACCCCTCCCACTCCCGCTCCCGCTCCCTCCTCCCGCCCTTGCCCCAGCGCAATAGACTGTGGTTCTGGTGACTGGCACGCCGCAGGACCACTGGCGCCCCGCCCCCGTGCAGGATTTAACCAATTAGAACAAAGATAGCCCAGGGACGGGAGCTGGCGGGGGAAGCTTCTAAGAGAAGGGGAGGAGTTTGGGACGAGTGGGCGGGGCAGACGGGAGAAACTGACGGGCCCCTCAGCTAATGGGCGGACTCAGCGGGCCCGCTGGCGCCGGATCCCAGCTGCGGGAAGCACGAGGGGCGGGGCGCGGGGGATCCCGGGGCAGAGGCGGCGGCGGCGGCGGCGGGTCCCGGGAGCACCATGGACCGGGTGGCCAGCTCCATGAAGCAGGTGCCCAACCCGCTGCCCAAAGTGCTGAGCCGGCGCGGGGCGAGCGCGGGGCCCGAGGCGGCGGAGCGGGAGAGTTTCGAGCGGAGCCAGGTGAGGCCGCCGAGGATCCCCGGGGATCGATCCCGGGCGGGGCTGGAGGATGCCAGAGGGTCCTAGGAGGTCGGCCGAGGCAACGGGATCCGGAGCAGCGATCCTGAAGGCCCTGGAGGCGAGAGTGATCCCGGGGGATCACGAGGGGATCTCTGGGGAGCTTGGAAAAGATGCTGGGAGAGAGGGGATCCTTGGAGTTCGGGGGATCTTGTTGGAGGAAATCTTGGGCAAGTCGGTGAGGGTGGGAACATCTAAATGCGTCTCACGGGGACTTCTGCGACCCCTCGGCCGGCGACTTAGGCAGGGGGCACTTCGGAGCTGGTCCCAGGGGACGGCCGGGAAGTCGGTCAGTCCTGAGCGAAGGAGCCCCAGGAGGCTGCCCGCCTCGGGAAGGGGCAGTTCTCCGCCAGCCGGGGCCCAGCATGGGATGGGGGGAAGCTGGGGCGCAGAGTCTGAGGCTCAGCGCAGGGGGCTGTGGTGAGAAAGCCCCGTGGGCCAGTGCTCGCGAGGCGATGGGAGAGGAGCGGGCAGCGGCCTCTCAGGGGTCATCTCCCAGGGCCCCAGGGGGTGGTGGGCTCGGGGCTTCACGGTGAGTAGCCAGCGTCCTAGAGCCCTGGGAGGTTTCTAAGAAGTGATTGTCTGTATTCTGATGGGGAAACTGAGGGCAAAGCAAGCTAAGTCCTCCAAGGCAGAGTTTCCCAAACGTCTTACAGAGTTTGCCCAAGAAATGTGAACTAGCCCGGGGTATATAGGTCTATAAAATAGGTATACAAATGAAGCCTTTCCTGATAACCAGTCTTAAGAAATTTAAAACAATTCTTTGCACACATATAATTTTAGCATTAATATATGATGAAAACAAATTTGCGTCCTGATGAGATGGGTGTGCTTGCTTATTTTCACGTAAAGAATTAAATTTTGGCAGAATTTTTGATACTTTTGACCGTTGCCAAATTTTTGGCAACCCCCTCATTAGGGTCACAACCCACAGTGTACAAAGCTTTGTCCTAACAGAGGATTTAAACTCCGATCGCACTGATTCCAAATCTAGCTGCCTCTCTAGGCTTAGAGTTTTAGAGCTGGAAAGGACCTTAGCGATCCCCCATTTTTCAGATAGGGAAACTGAGGCCCAGAGAAGTTAAATGACTAAAATAATGTCACACAGGGAGTAGTGGCAGAGATGAGATTTGCACTCGGGACATAGAACTTCAAATTCCATGATCTTCCACCATACCGCACTGCTTGAGGTTGGGGGAGGGGGGAGAGGAAGAGATTTGTGGAATGGAAAAAAATCAATAAACATTCATTAAGCACCTACTATGTGCCAGGCACCACACTAAGTGGTAGATACAATAAAGAAGAAACCATGGGAGAAGTGCTTTTGATTAGGGGGTGAATGCAAAAGAATGGCAGGAAAATTGGGGGGCATACCTTTTCTGGTTGGCACAGAAGGGCACCCTGACTGGGAGCTCACAGAGCTCTGAGATTATGCTTTGGTTCCCTCGTACCAGACCCAATCAGAAGGCCTTCCGTATCCTTTTTGCCCAGTATGTGGCCAGCCTCACCAAGGGGATGTGCCAAAAGTCAGCTCCATCATCAACCAAGATAACAATCCTTGCTTTTCCTAATTTTATTATCTGTAAATGCATTTTTTAAGCATTCCTTCTCTCCCCCCCACTCCTACTACTGACCTCCTCGATTTACTCTCAGCCCCAACTAAAATTCCATCTCCCATAATTAACCTTCCCTAAGGCCTCTAAATTCCGGTGCCTTCCCTTATCTCCTTATGGTGCGTATTTGTTTGCATGTTGTCTTCCCATTCGATTGTAAACTTCTTTGGGGCAGTTTCCATCTTTTGCCTCTTTTTGAATCCCTGGCCCACTGGGTGTTTAATAAATGTTTATTGCTGGATTGATTGCAAAGGCCTGCCCTTGGTGCTGCAGAGACAAAGGCAAGTAGGACTGACAAACCGAACGATTTCTTCATCTCTCTGGTAACATCTGCGTACCAAGGACTTGCTGGTCTCAGACCCTTCTGTGCCACAGTCGGGAAAATGGTGGCTTTGGAGCTAGGAAACATGCGTTCACGTGGAAATTCAGCCTCCCATATTTCCTGTGTGGCATCCGGTAAATCAGCTCATTTCTATGGGCCTCAGTTTCCTTCTCTGTAAAGTGAAGGAGGTTGGACCAGGGGGCCTCTAAGGTCCTTTCTGGGGATCCCAACTACCGTGACACATCTCTGACTTCACAAACCCTCACTAAAGGGCTTTATGTGTTGGTCTCTTTAATTTTTTAAAACTATCCAAAGAGTGGGAAAGAAAAAAATTGGATTTCAAGTTAGAGCAGGAGTTCTTAACTTTGTGTCCTGGACCCTTTTGGTAGCAGGATGGAGATTATGAACCCCTTTCTCAGGGAAAAAATGTTTTTACGGGCACAAAATAAAAATAAATAGGACTATAGAGAAAACCAATACAATTATAAAAATATTTGGGGGAAAAATTCACCACCAGACTATTTGGAACCCCTGGGTTAGAGGGAAAAGTGAGCCAGGACGAGGTGGAAGCTGGAGGAGGAAGTGTTGCGCCCACTCCGTCCCTGGCACCCCGTGGCACTGGGAGCAACGGCAGGACCCAGAAGTCGGGCCCCGTTGCACAGTGGCGTCTCCAGAGAGGAAGTGAGCGATGACCCTGCTCCCACGGGCCCACTCGGGTGAAGGTGGTTTATCTCTCCATCTGGAATGTGAGGCCCGAGTTTGGAGAGCAGCCTCCCCTCTGCCTTGATCTTCGGAGTCAGAGGCCCCTGAGATTGTTTGGAGATTGTTCCCTGTTGTGGCTGGAGTGGAGAATAGTTGCTTTCATGTTTGGAGGATTGCAAATATTTTCTTTGGGTTGTTTTTGGTTTGGGTTCTCTCCTTACCCCCGTCCCGCCCCCTTGAACTGGATAAATAAATAAAGACCATTTCAAAACCAGGAAAAATTCATTCTGAGGTTTCAGCTGAGTAGAGTCTGGAACAAAATGGAGAAATCCACTGAAGACGCTAACCCTCTGAGCTGATGGAAATTAGGTCTGTGCAGACTTTCCGAGCCAGGCGTGGTAGTTCTGGGAACCATCTAGGGACGGCCCGGCTGGGCTGGGCCGGGTGAGGGCAGGGCTTTGTAACCTCTGGGCCGGGCCGGCCTCTGCCCCGGACCTGGCGCCTCTCGGGTGGGAGGAGGCATGTGCAGGGGCAGGAGCGCCAGTGGTCTCATGCCCACGTAGGGATGCGTGTGTGTAGGGGGCGGCGGGGGACAGCTGGCCTGTTTGTAATAAAGAGAGGAGGGCCCCAGAACCAGCCCAGGAAGCTCCCTGTTTGAGTAAGACTTAGGGCAAGCCAGGAGGGAGCCTCCTTTTCACAGCTGAAGTGGCTGAGGGGACCTGGACCCGCGGTCACGGATGTAGAGCTAGAACACAGCTAGTGGGGGTCTGTGGCTGGATTTGAACTCGGATTTTCCCGGGTTTATAACCTAGATCCGGTTGGGCGTTCATCTGATCCTAGAGCACAGGGGCTCCTCCCGGGCCCTGGCCATGGCCCTGAGCCCAGGCACCTACCACCCTTTAACGCAAGTCTCTCCACAGGGAAGTCACGCAAGAAACACAAGAGCCCATTTCCCTTCAGCAAAAACTGGGGGCAGAGCCCACATTTCTGCTTGGGTTACGAAGTTGGAAACAGCCGGTCCCTGCCCCACAGGAGCCACCGTGCTTTTGGAAGGCAGTGTGGGATTGCTTATGAAATCCGCTGCCCAGAGAGGTCAGGGGAGGGGGTGATGGAGAGTCCGGGGGCCGGAGGCCTGGGTTCAGATCAGCCCCAGATCCCTCCATCCTGGGCAAGGCCCTTCCTCTCTGAGCCTCAGTTAATACATCTCGGAAGTGAGGGGTCAGACTCATGTCCAGCTCTGCGGGCTTCTGTGATTGCTGACTAGCTCTGTGTGTGAGACAGACAGAGAGGAAGGCAGACAGACAGACAGGCAGACAGATAGGCAGATAGACAATCAGGCAATCAGGCAGACAGAGAGGCAGTCAGACAGACAGAGAGAAGACAGACAGACAGACAGAGAGGAAGACAGAGAGGCAGATAGGCAGACAGGAAGACAGACAGACAGACAGAGAGGTAGATAGACAGGCAGATAGGAAGACAGACAGACAGACAGAGAGGCAGCTAGACAATCAGGCAATCAGGCAGACAGACAGAGAGGAAGACAGACAGACAGAGAGGCAGATAGACAATCAGGCAGTCAGACAGACAGACAGACAGGAAGGCAGGCAGACAGAGAGGCCGATAGACAATCAGGCAATCAGGCAGACAGACAGGCAGGAAGACAGACAATCAGGCAGCCAGATGCTGAAATCACAAAATCACGACAGGGGAAGTGGGGAGATTAGAGCGCTGGGGAAGTTTGGTTTGCTGGAACCCAGCTTTCAGTTCTTTGGAGAGTTAGTGGGGGAGTGAAAAGGGAGTGAGGCAGGATTCAAACCCTGCTCCAGGAGGAAGTTGACCCCATGACCTCCCAAGCTGCTTCCAGCCTCTTCTTCCAGCCTCCGCTTCCACTGCCTCCCTCCTCGGAGCTTTTAGCAGCCAAGTTAGGACCCTCTCAAGGCCCTGAGCCCTGGGGGGAGTCTCCGACCTCCTGGAGCTTACAGGCCAGACAGGAGGCACTTTCTCTTCCCAAGACCAAGAAGGGAGAAGGGAGGAGGGAGGGATCTCAGGCATGGGGGAGGGGGCCTGGGCAAAACCCTCTGATCTGAAACTGCCCCCCCCCCACATGTAGGGTGTCTCCCTCCCTGCCTCACAGGAAGGGGGATTCCCAGGTGAGAGTCAGCCAGAATTTACCAACAAGGGACTAGGTGAATTTTTTCAGATCCTAAGAAAACCAGCCCCGAGCCGATTTGGGGTCCCCTCTCTTCCTGATTGGTCGTATCCCCTAAGGAGGCGGGGCTTTGTACTCTTCCTTTACCGCCCCCAGCCCGGAGATTGGAAATGGGCCCTGAATGGATGCTTGTCAGGTTGCAGCGGTCTCTCTGTTCTGAGCTCCTTCTTGGTCCCTGAAAGGGCCGCGTGTGATGCTACTTTTTCTCCTTGCCGCTCTGCAGTTAGTGGTGATCACAGGGTCATACCTGAGCGCCCAATGGGAGCCACCCCCTCCCCATTTTACAATCAAGCAAACTGAGGCCCTGGGATCGGAATTGTTTCCCATGGAACGAGGGCGGCGTCCTCGTGCGGGCCCGCCTTAGGGCCTCCTCACGTGCTTTTCCCGGCTTGCTCTGGGCGAAGGCTCTGGGCGGCCTGTTGGCTTCTCCTGCCCACGATGACGAGCGTCCGGGGGCAGAGGCCAAGCTTTGGCTCCTGGCCTTTGGAACTGGAAGGGACCCGAGAGCCCAGAATTGGGCCTTCCTCTCGTAGGGTCCAAGCTTGTGAGCTGCAAGGAACCTTCCAGGCCATTCGGTCCAAGATTTCACTGATCCCCAAATAGGAAATGATGCTACGGGTCACAAGGCTGGGACAATTTCAAGGCAGGATCTGAACTCGGGTCCTGCCTTTGCCCCTCCCATCCCAGGACCAGCGGTCCTAGAAACCATCCACGCCAGTCCTCTCCTCTCACAGACGTGGGATCAATCCTGGGTCAGAGCCATTCACTGAACCGCACTTCCTCTATCTCCCCACAGGAGACGGGGGCAACCTTAAAGCTCATCTCGTCCAGCCCACCTCCCTTTTCCAGGTGATCCTGTAAATTAACAATTTTAAGTCAGTTTATAAGAGTGGAGGGAGATATAACAGGATGCTGGGAATAGAGCATCTGTTCCTGGAGCCTTCCTCTGCCCAGGAAGCAAGGTGGCAGCTTAGTGGGGAGTCAGGCAGCATTTATGAAGTGCCTACTATGTGCCAGGCAGACACAAGTTTAAAAAAAAAAAACAAACAAACCTGAATTCAAATCCCACCTCAGTTGTAGCTGTGACTCTAGGCAAATGGTTTAACTTCTCTCTGCCTCAGTTTCCTCATTAGTAAAATAAAGATAAAAATAATAACACCTATATCTTGTGATCTAAAGGATGAAAGCATTTCACAAGTTTTCCAGCTTGTTCTAAATGAGAATTATAATTAAAGGCAAGAAGAAGAAAGTATTGTGTACCCCGTGACACTGATGGGGGATGATTTAAAAAACCCATTAACCTCAAATCCTTCCATTTTATAGGCCCATAGACTTAGAGCTGACAGGGACCTCAGGCCAGCTCTGGTCTTTAATAAGCTTTATTTAATGTTTTATTTTCTTTCTAACATCCCTGTGAAAGAGCGTGAAGGGATTGGGGTGGGGGTGTAGGGGAATCTGAAGCTGTGATTTTGTCTGGGGGGGTGGGAGATTTCCCAGTGTGGAAACTCCCTTCGGCAATGCTGATCAGCTTCCCTTTATAAATTAGTCTTAGCTTCTGTTGTAGTGAGAGATTAGGCAACTCCTGCAGCCCATGTCTGAGGCAGCATTCGAACCCAGGTCCCTGACCCCAGCATGGGCCCTCTGTCTGCTATACTACCCCTCTACAGGGATTGTTTCCTTGTTATTGATTAGGAAAGTGAGAGCCAGGGGTCTTTGCTTCACCACAGGACCCCAGAGGTGCTCTGGGAAAAATGGGAGAAATGCTGCAGACTCTCTGTAACTAGATCGGGCCGAGAGCCAGAGTAGCCTGGCACACAGAAGGTGCCTAATAAATGTTGAATTTAAAAAAATAAAAATAGAAATAAAAATAAAAAATAAAAAAATAAAATAAAAATAAATGTTGAATTTAAAGAAATATTACCACTTCAACAAACCAGTTATTAAATAGTCTGAGCCTCTTCTCTGGGAAAGACCCAACTAGTTGGTTTATGTAGCGCTGAACCGATACCCTTCTCCCCACCCCACCTTCCCTGGTGGGGCTACCCAAATGGCTGGAGGGTGGCTCAGGCCTAACCCCACCTGCCCCCCCCCCCCATCCCCAAGCCTTTCCTTCTTGAATTTGGTTTCCATGACCACAAGAATGTCCTGACCCGGTCTGGAGTTAAACTAGACAGACCAAGAGAGTTGTGTAATCCCCCGGGTGAGGAAAGCTGCTAGGTCAGAAATCTACAGAGAGGAAGAGAGTCTTTGGGGGCACCTTGAGCCCATTTTTCTGTTGTGTCCAACTTCCCGTGATCCCTTTTGGTTTTTTTTGGGAAAAGATCCTGGAGTGGATCACCATTTCTCCCTCCAGCTTATTTTACAGATGAGGAAACTGAGGCAGACAGGTCACTTTGCCCACGATCACTAGTGAGCATCTGAGTTCAACCTGTGACGGCCAGCACCCTCCAGATCAGCGCCATCTGACCTCTCCATGCCCGGGAGAACTGAAGCTCTCGGTCTGGGAGCTCTGCCAGGGTACGGAGTCAAAGTGATTGAAGGGGGAGTGACATCCCCTCGCCTGCCCCACCAACCAGACCATGCTTTACATCTGCCCACCCCAGCCTTTGTGTCAGGAGCCTCATGGCCCTGTCTGTTCCTCCCCATGCCCGCTGTCTGAGAACAAACAGACAGAGTGGACAGATGGCTGTTCCAAGAGCCAGTCTCCTTACCAACTGTGGGACTCCCGGGTCCCACCTCCCCCCTCGGCCCCTTCCCCTTTATTTAGAGCGGGAGACTGTCTCGTCTCATTTTTCCTGCTTTGTCTCTCCAGCACTTAGAACACTGCTTGGCACATAATAAGTGCTTAATAAATAATTTTTCCTTCATTTATTCATTATATATGTTTTCTCCTATTACAGTGCAGCTGCTTGGGAGGGAAGGACTGTATCCATTTTGTGACCGTATCCATACTGCCTGACATAGTGCCAGGCGCATAGTGGGCACTTAATAAATGCTCCTTCATTTATTCTTCATGCCTGAGAATCCCATGACTCAGGGAATCTTGGTTTCCTTTCTTTTCCTTTCCTCAGCAAGGCCGTGGTACCATTCCAATCTGGGAATTCTGCAAATCCCAATTTCTGTCCCTGAGCTTAGTGTCCTTTTCCCACATCGTCTGCCTATGATGAAGATGGACTTGTAGTTTAAAAAAAAAAAAAAAAGACACTGGATTTAGAATTAAAGGAAGGTTATTTGTTATCTCCTGTATGACCTTGGCCCTGTCACTTGCTGTGTCTGAATGTCATCTTTCTCACCTGTGAAATGAAAGCAGGGGGGAAGATGGGAAAAAGGCGATGGCCTCCAGCTCTATTTCCTGTAAGTCTAAAAAGCATCGTCCCAAACCTTGGGATCCTAAGGAAGGGCAGAGAACAGATCAGATCCCAACCCTTCCTGGGAAGGAGACTTATAAGGTGACAAGGCAGGATGGATTTGCAAAAATGGGTTGGATTTGTTGAATGCCTATGGGATGCTGATGGAGGCCACAAATGCACTGTCCTCCTGCAGTTCTGCTCTGCGAGAGGAAGTTCTCCTCTTGTTTGGGGTTGGATAAATTCAAAAAATTTTAAAGTTTAAAAAAAAAAATCAAAGGTAGCATCACAGAAGTAAAACGGAATGTTCTGTGGGAGAAGAAAGAGGGACTGAGGATTTCTTAATCAAGATGGTGGTTGGCCAGGGGCGGGAGGCCGGGGAAGAATGTACCCTGGAGTGTGAGCTGGATGGGGTTGAGTGTGATGAAAGACTTGGACTCTAAGCGCCGCTTAGTCAGTAATTAGTCATCCGTAAAGCAGACACCGGGATGGGGCAACAGGGGCTTAATCCCAGGATGCTGAAATGTACGGGGCATCGTATGCTTTGGCTGGTAGAAAAGTCTGACATTAGCACTCAGCCAGAATGGCTCGATTTAAACAGGAAGCTCCCAGTGCTAGCAAGGCCCTGCCCAGCCTGATCTCCAGGTGATCTCCTTGCTTGACTCCCTCATGTGGCCTTCTAAGCAGCAGCCTCCTGGCCTTGGGGGGAAGAGCCCACTATTGTCTTCACTTCTGTGTGTCCCCGATGCTTTCCATCCCGAGTTCTTAATGAACAGTTTCTCATCCATTGCTTTTTCTCTTCCCAGAGAGTTTTTTTGAGTTTTGAGATCTGGGCCTGGGAAGCTTGGGAAATGAGGGAGAGGGACTGAATGCAGTTTCTTGCCCAAAACACGGGTGTCTGTGGGTCCTCACTTGCCGGCACTGGGACTGCCACTGGTCTTGGTTTGGCGCTCAAGGAGCTGACGGCTAAGAACCCTTCCCCTTTCTAGTAGTTTGCAGATGTGGAGGGTGGCGGGGAGATGATTCAAAGGCAGAAATGGAGCTCTGGAGCTTTCTGTGTCCTGATAAAGAAGAACTAAATGGGTGAGATCTCAGCGGGGAGTTCCTCAAAACATCAAAAGGAGCATAGAGGAAGGGGACAAGGCAACAAGGGTAAAACCCAGAGCAATAATGACATATAGGTGAGCAGAGTTGATTCCCAGGGTATAGAAATCTGTTGGCTTTGGAAGCAGAACAAAAATTTGAGCTCATTGAATTCAGGGGTTCTTACCCTAGAGTCTACAGGGTCCCGAGGAGTCAGAGGAAAGATTGCAGGGAGAATGGGGGAAAATACATCTTTATTTTCAGTGAATGATAATAAACTGGCTTCGCTTATGAGCAGGAGCAGCAGACATGACTCAGACACACATACAAAAGTTTAAGAAATCGTGATCTCGATTCATTTGAACAAATTTTTAAAAATTCCTTTTTATCTTTTGCTCCCTTCATGTCCCAGTCCATCGCCCAGAGATACATCTCTTTGTCAGCAAAGCAAAAAGAACACGGGAGTAAAAAACAATTCAACCAGCCTCCACCAGTGTATGCGGTGTTCGGCTCTCGTAGTCCCCACTTCAGCAAGGAAAAATGTTTTCTTATATCTATTTCTACCCACGTTTGGTCAACATAATTATACCACAGAACGGCCATTTGGCGGTTGGCCATCATTTTACAAGGTATTGTGATAGGCTGGACCAGGGATGGAAAGGCCCAAAAGAACCAGGCTCTCCCCTCGAGCATTTCCAATGTGATCCATGGGAGGTGGTCGGGGGGCAAATACGTCATCAGAGCAAAGGATCTATTAAAGAGCACAAAATAAATTCAGAAGGAGAGAAAGAGACAGAAACAGAGAGACAGAGCTTACTAACTAGCTGACTAAGGATGAGGAAGGTCCAGAAAGACTTGAGATAGGAGGTAACGGTTGCATTGTCCTGTTTGTGTCTCTCTGTTTTTTTAATATTTAATTTTTTTTCCGTGCAAAGACGATAGCTAATCCCAAGAAGAGCCCAGCCCCATTTGAATTTTTCAAAGACGGCTTCTTGTTGTTCAGTTACCGACACATGAACAGTTATCGCAGGTGCATTCCCTTCCTTCTTTAAGGAAACCAAGGATATAGAAACATGGACCTACATCAAGGTCACATTTTCTTTTCAAGGAAGATTTAAGGTTAATCATGTGTCATGTCAGCTATTGATGAGGGAACGTACCAAAGGCCTCCAGCAGGTTAGAAATGGCCTGAGCGATTGCTAAGAAAGTCAATGTGTTGACCGAATTCTGTATTTTTTAGGAGTAATAAAAAAAAAAAATTAAATCTTCAATTAAAGCACCTACTAAGTGCAAGGAACCATATCTGCAGATACAGAAGCCCAAAACTCGACATTATCCCTACATTATATCTGGAGAAAGGAACAGAATTCATCATGGATACTAAAATGTCAATTCAGCATCATTTTAGCACTGAAAACAACTGACACTAAGGTGGCTCCCCAAAGGCCTCAGTTCTGCCCTGCAGGCAGCTGGGATGACAAGCTCCAGCCTTCCCATTTCTGAGCTGAGGCTCAGAGTTCTTAAGTACCTGTCCAAGGTCACCCAGCTAGTGAGTGGCTGCACCGGGCGTCGGACCCACCGGGCTTTGGACGCAGGCCTTGGAGACAGCGTGGTGGCTGCACCTACAGTTAAATCCACGTGAGCATTTCCACCTCAGATGCTACCAACCGGGGCTTGATTTATTATTGTTTGCACGTCCTGGCTCAGAACAGGGCCTCATAAACTTTTTCCACTTGCAGCCCCTTTTTGCCTGAGAAACTTTTATGTGATTCCAGTTGACAGGTATATAAAACACGTAGACAGATTCAACATTAGCCGATAATAAATCGTAATTTCTCGACCTCCCACATTCAGTTCCAAGACCCCCAAATAAGATCAAGACCCACAGTTTAAGAAGCCAGAGATTAGAAAAATCACAAATTATCATTACCTGTATTGCCCCGGTGCATTTTGTGAAATGCTTCCTCATTATATTTTTATCCGGTTTCGGGGTTTGGTTTCTTTTTGTGGGGAGCGTTCAGAAGTTTTGCTGTGACAGCTGCGTGCTGGATACCTTTATACTTTAGAAAGTGGTGGGTAAAATGTTAATGAAGCAGATTAAACATTAAAGTGGCTTTTTGTTAAATATTTATCAGTACACCCTGGTTTAAATCCAGCCTTAGTCATTTAGTTGGCTGTGTGACCCTGGATAAGTCATTTGGTTGCTGCCTGCTGGGAATGATAATTGGAGTCGCCACCCAGGATCGGAGTCAGGATGAAATGTTTATGAAGGTTTCTGTAGCCTTAAAGCTAATCGATGCTCCACATCCAGAGGCCTGGACTCTGGGCAGCAATGAGATCTGAAGCGGTTACATTTATGACCTCATGTAATGGTCCCAACTGGCCGGGAGAGAGGCGGCATTCCTGCTTCTCCTCTCTCTGTCTGGAATTGGGAACCAGGGCCGCCTCCTGTCCGGGGCTGCTTCTGGGCGTCCACCCCCCACCCTCCCATCCCCAAGGGGAGTTGTGTTTTATAGCAGCTCTGGGCCAGGGACAGCTTGGAGAAAGCCGTGGAGCAACCCCCCCCCCAGCCAGTTTCCCATCACTCCAAGTGACAGATGCCCTGGCTGGCTGCCCACCTGGGAGAATGAATGTGTCAGCCCCACCCTCGCAGGGCGGGGGCGGCCTCCAGCCTGCTTCCTGTTTTCCTGCTGTGCTGGCTGGGGACGGTGGACTCCCAGCTTGTGGTATAATGAAGCTCCAGTCTGGGGGTTCCCGCTGGGCGAGAAAAGGGGATCTAAGATGTACTCCTCACTGGCCGAGTAGGAGGAAATCGGGGTTTCTCTTTGTACCTGAAAAGCTTGCGGGCCGCAGGCCAGCCGGGACGGACTGCCGAGGGCTGGGCCGATGTGGTCCTGACTTCTGCTTTCGGTGGAGTTTTCTCACAAGATTGATTTGATTTGAAACCTTGATATCCACCCCCGGAGAAGCCTCTGGATTCCTTCTCGGGAGCATTTTTAATACAAAATTTAAATACCTCTGGTGATTAAAAACAATTATATTGAAAAACAGGTTTTTTTGGGGGGGAAGAAATACAGTTGGTGTTTCTTTCCCATCCAAGTTCACAGACTCTGCCCATGGAGACCCTTTGGGGTCTAGGTTAAGATCCCCTGGCTCTAGGGACAACACTCGCCAGTCCGGTCTGACTCGGTCGCTTTCCCAGTCTCGTTTCACAGGCTCTCCCTCGGCCCCTGTGGGTTCTAGCTGTTCTTTCCCAAATGTAACATTCCCTTTCCTCCACATGGATGCATCTCCTTAAGTCCACCCTCCGTGTTTCTGGAACCCTGCCCTCCTTTCCAGTGGGCTTCCCCCCCTTAGAACCATGGAGGGGAGCGTGACCCCTGGGGAAGGGATTTTGGGCAGGAGCATCACTGGGAAGGATGAATGAATGAAAAATCTTTATTAAGCTCTCCCTGAGGTAAATAGTGTAAGAGCTTAAGTTTATAAATGGAAAGTAAGAGTCCCTGTCCTCAAGACCCTCACTTTCTGATGAGAGGAGACTGTGCTTGTTGGGGGGCAGCCAGAAAACCCTGGGGAGCAGAGGCAAAACCGTGCCCACTTATGGTGGCAGGGACTTTCTTTGCTAGGTCTCTGGTGGAGTGGGGATAAAGGAGAGGCAGTCAGTCTCCAGGTCTGGCTCCAGGCACTGGGACCAGGCTAATGACGGGCTTGGCCGGCGGGGAAGGGCAGCAGGCATTGCTGCTCCCGGCCAGGGGCAGTCGGGCTGTGAAGAAGTTGGTGATCTCTGGGATGGCGGGCCCCTTCTCTACTAGGAGCGCCATGGGGAGATGGAACGGCAAGTAGGGGGACACAAGCCGGCTGGAGATGGGAGAGTCGAGTCTGGAAGTGCGAGACACAGGATGGGGGAGAGGGGAGGAGGGGATCCTTAGTTTTATTCTAGAGGCAAAGGGAGATGCTGAGGCTTCTTGAGCCAGAGACCAGCTTGTCTGCTCCCTTGAGTGTGTGAGAAGAGAAGGGGCTGCAAATATCTGCAAAGTAGGTGGTGAAGGACCTGAGATGCACATTTTAGGAGCCCTGGAGGCCCATCCCAAGGGGGCCCAACCAGTGACACAGGGTATCTCTGCCCTTTTCTCATTTTCTTCTCTCCTGATTCTGCTCTCCTTGTTCTTCCTCCTCCTCTTATTGTTGTTCTTGTTGTTCTTTTTCTTCTTGTTGTTGTTCTTCTTCTCTTCTTCCTCCTCCTTTTCCTCCCCCTCCTCTTCTTCCTCCCCCTTCTCCCCTTCCTCCTTCTCTTCTTCTACCTTCTCTTCCTCCTCCTATTTCTGTCTCCATTCTCTCTAGCTGCCTCTGTCAGGGGCCTCCCTTTCCCTTTCTTTTCTTTCCTTTTTCTTTAACTTCTCAGCATCACCCGAGGGCATTTCTAGCTCTGCCATAACCTCCCTCCCCACCCCACCCCATCTCTCTGAGCTTCCAGGGCAAACCACTGGCCGCCATTCATTTTTTCTCCCTTGTTCCAGCCAAGCGACTTCTGTTGCTGACCGCTAGGTATGCTGTGCTGTGTATCCCACTCATACGGCCTTTTTCTCCCCATACATCCCTAACCCAAACCTAATGGGCTTTTTTAGGGCTCAGCATTCAGGAAGCACTTGGTAGTTGTCCTTCAATAATAATCACTAGCATTTAGGTCCTATATTTAGGTTTATAAAGATCTTACATATTATTTTGTTGGATCCTCATAATCCTGGGAAATAGGCTCTATGACTATCTCCACTTTACATACACGGACTCAAACGGAGAGGTAGAGTGACTGGCCCAGGGTCACACAGCTAATACGTGACTGAAACAGTATTTGAACCCAAGTCCTCATGCACGGGCAGGTGGGCTCCCCCCTCCTCAGCTTGGCTTTGCCCTGTAGTCTGAGGCCTCCCACCACACAGGTGCCTTCCCTTTTACTGTGTCAGCATGTGCCCCTCAATGCCATCAAGTCCCAGAAAACTAGAATAGGTGAGATGGGGGAGAGGGAAGAGAGGGAAGGCAGGCTGAATAACAAGAGTGACTTCACAGAGTGAGGGGAGCTCAGTGTGCCAAAGGCACAGGCTAGAAGGATAAGCATTTTGTAAAGGCTTCCGTGGATCTCAGATCTGCAGGGCAGGACAGAAGAGAGAAGGCCTGGCCTAGGGAAAAGTCTCGGAGCCCGACTTTGTGGCCAGCGTGGTGGCTCTGGGCGGCTCACTCCGGGCCCCTGAATGTCTGTTTCCTCATTGACAAGTAAAGGCATAATAATGCTTGATTCTGAAAAACATGCTCAGAAATCTCCAAGCGCTCTAGAGAGGGAATTACTGTTATAATGATAACTGTAAATAGCCCCCCCTACTCTTTGAGAGTCTTCGAGGCGATTTCCCAGCGCCCTCTCGGAGACGGAGCGTCCCGCGGGGCGTCCACACGGATGATTATCCGAGTGCCATCTAGCCGCTGGGCCTGGGGTTCCTCTTCTGTAAAATGGGGGATGAGGTCATTCAACAGCCTGAAACCAGGCTCCAGGCGGCAGTTGATACTGTGTTTCAGTAGCGTGAAGTGCTAATGCCATCTTGGGAGGCAGAGGGCAAGGCAGCGCTTCCAGGAACAAGGAGGCGAGGGTCCCACCCTGGGAAGATTGTGTTCCATTCTGGGTGCCCCGGTGTTGACAAAGTGGAGAACGTCCAGAGGAGGCCTTGAACCCACGTCCTCGTGGACCAGTTGAAGGAAGAAGACTTGTTGAACCTAAGATGAGAAGATTTAGAGAGAACAATCTAGCTGTCTTGAAGGAATAGGAAGACTGAGATATGAAAGAGGAGTCTGCTGATTCTCCCGGGCCCCAGTGGGGGGAGTTTGAGGGCAGGAGAATGGGCAGTGAGAACCCTCCATGGTCCTGGGCTGCCTGAGAGGTCATCTCCTCCCGTGGGCCCGCAAGCAGTGCTTGGTTGACTACCGACAGAGGAAACTGGAGCAAGGATTCTTTTTTAGTCCTTGGGACTAGCTGCTCAGTGGGTTTGATTCCAGTTCTCCAGTTGTGACTAGAAGATGTTTGTTTTCACATCCAGCCCGAGGTGAGAAATCTGCCACCTGAGGTGACTGTCTTGAGGGCCTTCCATTGCTCTATACGAGCTCTCGAATGCGTGTCCCCAGCCAGACCGTGCTTGAGAACCTTGCCCATCCTTCCATTTGTACCTCCTCGGAGCTCTTCAGAAAGTAGCTACCGAATTCCCCGTGATGACCAAGCGACTCTCTGTTGTACATCTCGTGCTGCCTTTAGCACGTGTTAAAAGTGAGCGGCCAGAGAGGAGGCCAGTGCTCTGTGTATTCCCTGGAGGAGAGCCAGGATCACTCGTCTTCAGTTAGATATTTCCCCCATGATCCCCCACTCAGGGCTCCACATGGAGCCAGCTTCCAGCTCTGTCCCTTATCACGCTCATTCTGAATCTGAAAGCAGCCGGGAGCCTCTCCCAGCCGTCCTTAGGGGGCTGATCTCTTGGTAACCACAGCCTGCGGCTCCCAGGGCTTTGAGCTAGATGTCAACATGTTAACTTAGACGGGAAAGTGAGGTCAGGGAGGTGTCCTTGTTCCACCTTCAAAGGGAGCATCTTCTTGGAACATCATCAAAGAGATTCATAAGCACATTCAGGGATGTCAGGTTTTTTAGGACGATAGAGCCATGGTGTTCCTAGCCAGGACAAAGTTTGGGGGTCATTTCCTTATTTTGCAGAAAAGGAAACTGAACCTCAGAAGGGTTATTTAAGTTGCCAAAGATCACAATGAATTTGAACCGTGGATTCCATCTTCAAATTAGTATTGATCTCTCCAGGGTCTCACGTTGTGTCCCTGAGGCAGGAGGTGCTCCGCGGAGAGCCTGGTGCCATCTTGGAGGGATCTCATAGCATAAAACACATGCATTGACAGGCAGCTGTTAGACCTACAGAAGGCAGGATGGATGCAAAAGCACTGACGTCACTGATAGGGCAAGGGTGACACTTTTAGGAGGGGGATGGAAGAGCCCTAACAATCACGGGCAGCTTGTGCAGACTCGGTATCCCAGTTTGAGGTCTTTCCTCTGGTTGTCTAGGAGTCTCCAACTCATTTTACAGGTGAGGAAACTGAGGCAAACAGTTACGTGATTTGTCTGAGATGAGATTTAAATTCATGAAGATGAATCTTCTTGACTCTAGACCCAGCCCTCTACCCGCTGCGCTAGTTCTAGACCAGAGGACAAATTTATTGCAGCAAGGTGGTAGAGGCGAGTCAGGAAAGTCTCAGATACTCGTTAATGTGTGACCTGGAAAAGTCACTTAACCCCCGTTTGTCTCAGATTTCCCATCTGTAAAATGGGGAAAATAGCGCCCGCCTCCCAGGGTGGTGAAGCGCTCAGTACAAAGTACCTGGCCCACCGTAGGTGCTCCATCGTGTTGGCGATTATTTTCTTTTTCTTTTTTTCTCTATTGTTTTATTTTTAATAACTTTTTATTGACAGAAGCGATGATTTTCATTACTGCTCCTCACTTGTGCCCGAGGCACGGGCAGATGATCACCCTTTGGGGCCAGTCTGCCTCCACCTAACGTTCCTGCCGTGTTGCCCTTCTTGCGTCATCTTGTTTGTCCACCAGAGCAGTCTGGGAGACTTGGTCCAAAGCTTCCCTAATCTCCCATTGAACTGAAATCTCGTGCGAGCCCCCGGTTGTAGGGATGAACCCTCCAGTCTCTGAGAGTGAATGCTGCTCAAGGTCACCCCCCGACTCCAGGTCCAGTCTCCCTTCCATGGTGTTGGACGGCTTCGCAGCCCCCGGCCTCGTACCCTTCAGCATCTGATGCGAATGAATGAGCTCCCGCCCCCCCGAAAGGGTCCTTGTTAGTCTGGTTAAGAACTGCCTCGGAAACCCTCAGCCTGTACCAACCTGCCTCCTGGCAGGGAAGCCGGGGGATTAGACTAAACACCGTGTGTCGGCTCTCTCCTGCCTTCTCCCCTGGGCTTCTCCCCTCCTTCCCGGCCGTCTCCCTCCCCAGAAAAGGCAGTTGGCCCTCCTGGAGCTGCTCGAGCTCCTCAAGCTGTAAAAATGCTTTTCGGGGAGGCTTTTTTTGGTCAGTGTCTCAGGATCCCACCGGCCTTTTCCACTGTTGCTAAGAACTTTGTTACCACAGGAAATCAGCCCCGTTTGAAGGGCCAAATAGCTACTAAATATAGTCTTCCTGAGGAGATATTTAAAGAAGCGTGTTGGTGATGCTATGTCTGAGAACAGAAGGGTGGGAAAGAACGTGGCTTTCTGGAAGGGGGGTCGAAGCCCGGGCGGCGCCTGGGACCCCGGGACAGAGGCTGGGGGGGGGGGCGTGCGTTCCAAGCCGGGATGGGGGTTCCCGGGCCGAGCCTGCCTGGCTCACATCTGGGGGCTTCTCCCTCTGCAGAACGGCTCCTGGCCAACGGTCGTCGGAGGGCTGATCATCCCCCGTCCTTTTTGGTCGTGTTTTAAAAATATCTCCCTGACCTGGAGAGTGAACCCTGGCAGGCGCTCCAGGCCTGGAAAATCGTGTTCAGGGGTTGCCATCCATCAGCGCAGTCCCCGTGAATGGGCCTAAATATAGTGGCCCCCGCCTTCCGCCCCCTTCCTTCCTGGGGCGCGCAGCCAGCCGCCAAGGAGGGAACGCCATGAGCTCCCTGTCCCTCCGCGCGGCCTCCCCGCAGGGCCCCGGCCCCAGCGTTCTCGCCAGAGATGTCGGTTCTGCCCGGGGGTCTGGGCCCCTCTGCAGCCACTCTCCGGGGCCTGTCTGGGAGGCCTTGCCCCAACCTGGGCTTTGGGGCCACCCTCGCTGAGGAGAAGGAGGAGGCCGGCATTTGGGGTGGGGGTGGGGGCCGCCGCCCGGTGTCTGGGCTGGACATGTTCAGTCAGCCAGCCACCTCTGCTGGGATTCCCAGAGTTAATCCCTCCGTCAACAGAGGGATTACAGAAGCTGGCTGCGGTGTTTGGCCCGGGGCTGCCATTGCACGGGAGCTACCTGGCCGGGAAGCTCCCTGGCCCCGCGCCCGGAGGTGCGAGTTCTGCAGTTGAGAGTCCCGGGCACTCACCTGGGGCCTCCGCGGCATAAATGACTTGCCAGGGTCACACAGGTCACGTGAGGACTTGGACCAAGGTCATTCTGAGCCAGGTTTTAGATTTAGAGCTGGCGGGGCCCGGCCACCCTTCCCATTTCATAGACCTGGGTGGGGCATGTTTGCCCCAGGGCACACAGTGAGGCAGCATTCACACCTGCTGGCTGCCAGGCAGACCAACGGGACAAATGCTTCCTGCCCGCCGGAAGCTTTCGTTCTAGTAGACAGGATGGCTCTTGGGGCATGGAACTTTGTTCCAGAAGCCACAAGGACACCCACGGTCGCATCCTCTCTTGTAGCAATGTTGCAGCAGGACACAAAACGGAGGAGGGGGCTGCGATGGCAGCTTACCTGTGCGGGGGAGCTTGGAAGGGGTTGGGGTTGGTGCGGCTGGATGGGGGCCCCCGAGCTTCAGGAGGGACTTCCCCTCCCCTCCCCCCGACCACCCTGTGGCCCTCCCCAGGCCCCCTCACCCCCCCCTCTGAACCTTCTCCCCCGGATCACGAGCCCAGCCTCCTTCTCCTTCCCAGACAGACCTTCCCGGGACGGCTCCGCTCCTGGTGAGATGCTTTCCTTGCCATGAACTGTTGGCCCTTCCCGAGGGCCCGCCGGGCTTCGGGATCTCTCATGTTGTGCCCACAGCCGCCGAGGAGGGGCGAGCTCTCCCGCCCAGGGCGGCCCTGGGGGGGCCACGCGAGCGAGGCCTGGTGCGTCTGCCTTCTCCCCTTAGAACGGGCTTCCCCACATCTGGCTGGTGGGTTCTGACCCCCGAGGGCTTTTACTTATGAGAAGAGCTGGTTCCTGACCAGCTCCCACTGGATTGGAAGTCCCTGATGTCCGGACCCCACGAGCCCTGTTCCGGGTTCCACGGGCCGGGCCGGGGGTGACACCTCTGCTAGAGGAGAGCCCTTAGCAGCCAGCTGGTCAGAGGGTCCCAGAGCCACACCCAGAAGGGGCCCTGCAGGCTGACTCTCAGGGCTCCCCAGAAGTCCAAGTGCCCCTTGTTGCACAGAATCGGAGGCAGGATTTGAACTAATGTCCTTCACACCACGTCCTGGGCTGCTTGCTCGCTAGCCCTGCCTCTTCTGCCTTGTACTTGTAAAGTGGCCTTTTAAACCTTCTTTCAGTTCTAAAAATGCTTTTCAAAGTGATCTATTTTGTTTTGACTCGCCGCTTCCTAACAAATAACTCTTCACAGTACCTACCCACACACACACACACACACACACACACACACACACACACACACACATTAAACAAATTTGCCTACCCTGCAGCTGACAGTACCTTTCCCTTTTCGTTTTTGTCATTTTTCCTTTGTTCACAGAAAAACCGCTTTCATCCTTTGAAACCAACATCGCCTATCAGATTTGATCTGAATTTTGTTGTCTTTTAGTGTTGCTCAAGTTGATTTTTTTAACCCAAGTATAAGCCCACACTTATCCCCATTAAATCTTGTCTACTTAACTTTGCTCCGCCGTCCTTATCCGCCAAAACCTCTGGGGATCTCAGCCCTATCATTATCACAGCCTGGCTCGGTTCTCTGTAGCCTTGGGCCTTCTTCAGGTTTGAGGAGCATGCTCTTCAGCCTTGTCTCAAAATCATTAGTGAAAATGCTAAACCCGCCCAGGACTCGGGGCTCCCCACTGAAGACCCTCCACGGTGACAGCCACCTGAAACACACTGTCATCCAATCTACGTCTCCTTATCTCCCCCCAAAGGACAGAATTCAGAACCCAACAGAATCATGTGGGTTATTAAAATCAAGTAGACTCTGCCCACCACGGTCCCCTAAGTTACCAGCATATGGGTTAGTCTGGACCGGCAGCACAGGGGAAGGACCGGTAGACTTGGAGTTTAGGTGTTGAAGAGGCTTGAGGAAGGGACGGCACTGAAGTCACTTAAATTCTGTCTGCTTTTGTAAAAATGGAGATATCCACAGCCTTTCTCTCACAGGGCTGCTTTGAGGATTAAATGAAATAAAATCTGTGAGGCACTTTGCAAACCTTAAAGTAGCATATAACTTCTAGCTACTAAACATTAACTGCTAGCTCTAAGACGTTAAATGCTAGCAGTTGTTGTGTTGCTTAGTCACGTCAGACTCTTTGCGACCTTTGGGGCTTTCTTTGGCAAGGATAGTGAAGCGGTTTGCCATTTCTTTCTCCAGCTTATTTGACAGATGGGGAAACTGAGGCATACAAGGTTTTGCAACTTCCCGGGGTCATACAGGGAGTAAGTGTCTGAGGCCAGATTTGAATTCAGGTCCTCCTGACTCCAAGACCAGCACTCCATGTGCTGTGCTTCCTAGCTGCCCAATACAATAATATAAAATATGAAACACTAAATGCTAGCTACATAGCTTAATAAAACTGCTAGCAACAAGATACTTAACACTAGCTATAAAGCCTTGGAGAACTGCTAGCTATAAAATGTTCAATGCTGGCCATAAAGTACTATAGAACTGCTAGCTATAAAAAACGCTCAATGCTAGCCATAAAGCACTATGCAACCACTAGCTATAAAATACTCAGTGCTAGCTAGAAAGCTCTCTAGAACTCTAGCTGTGATGTGCTAAGGAAATAAATACTGAGCCTTTGAGATCTGTTCTTGATGGAGCTCTCTAGGCTGGCTCTTGGAGATCACCACTTCCTTCTCCAGATATTCACTGACCCTCCTCATAATACAGTCCCGTCAATCCGTGACCCAGGTTTGTAACCCTCGCGCCATCGGGACCCCTTCCTCACCCCCCCCACCAGTCCCACGTCTCTACTTCCCCATCTCTCATGTGCATCCTCTACTCTCTGTTTCTCACAACCTCTAATTTTGGGGCCCCTCTCGCTGCTGGCCTGGGCAGTTGCTATCACCCTCTGATCGCAATCCCTTCCCCAAGCCTCCTCCCTCTCCAGGCCATGCTCAGTAGATTCCCCTGGATCCCTAGTTCCTTAGGATCAAACACAAATTCCTGTGCTTAGCATTTGCGGCCTTTCAAACCCGCCCACCTTTCCAGTCTCATTATACATTATATCACTGTCTTTCTTATACTGTAGGGCAAGGGTCCTCAAACTACGGCCTGCGGACCAGATGCGGCAGCTGAGGACGTTTATCCCCCTCACTCAAGGCTATGAAGTTTCTTTATTTAAAGGCCCACAAAACAAAGTTTTTGTTTTTACTATAGTCTGGCCCTCCACCAGTCTGAGGGACGGTGAACTGGCCCCCCCTATTTAAAAAGTTGAGGACCCCTGCTCCAGGGTTCAGCCAAACTGGTCTTCTCTCTGTTCTTCATCACTCCTAGCCCTCCATTTCCCACCTCCACATCTACCTGAAGCCTTTTCTGGCGCTCACTATTTTTCTTCCCAAACTGCCTAGTGCTTTAAAAAATCATTTTCTCCCTATCTATGTCCCGCTTTCCCCCAAAAGAATATAAATAAGTTCCTTTTGAGGAGGAATTCTTTCCACCTTTGTATTTGCATCCCCCCACTTAAGACAGTGTCCGGCACATAGAAAGTGCCTAATTAAATGCTTGTTGGTTGATTGCTTTTTCAGTTGGGTCTGACTTTTTCTGACCCACATTTGGGGGTTCTCACAGACCAATTTTTCCCATCTATGGGCAGGTGAGAATCAAGTCCCCTCCCTTTAAAATTCCCAAGGCTACTGACCCCCCCCAACTTCCGGGGCTGTTTATACATATGTTTATCCATCCAAACCCTGGAGAATGTCTGGAGGGCAGTAACCAGAGCCCTGGACCCTGGAACCTTGCTCCTGTTTCACTGTACCAGATGCTGGTAACATGGGGAGCCTTTCTCTAATGCAGGCGATAATCGGGTTGATTCTCGGACAATGTAGGGGAACTTTGGCGCTTCCATCCACTTCCTGCCAAGTATTTCTTCCAAGAGTGATTGTTCAACAGGGAGTCACGGTCAAGGAAGTACCAGATTCTCACCTTGGGCAGGAAGGCCACAGGCCAGCCCCCGCCCCCTAATCCAGCCAGGATCTCGGGCCTTCAGGAAGCTGGGCCTGCCCACCAAGTCCTTGGAAGGAGCCATCTGGTCATAGGGTCAGCAGGGGTAAAGAGATTTGAGCTGTAGCTTCATCGACTTGGCAGGTGTGACCTCTCAGAGCTCGGGGCAGCCTGGGTCATCAATCCTCCTCCTAGGGGGAAGGGAAGGGCCTTGGAACTAGAAAATCCATGTCTGGCTTCCCAAGGGAAGCAAAGGCGCTCTGGGCCCGAGCAGGCCAGCAGTTTGGGAGGACCCGGCACCTGTTTAAGAGTTTGGCTCAGGCCTGAGACCAGGACCCAGGCGGACCTTGGGATAGGGCCTGAACAGGTGGAGCTTTGTGTCCTGGGAGACTTCCGGGCAGGGGTTGGGGGTGGGCTCTCTGATTAATCTCCAGCCCCTTCCCTGGGGGCCCTCTTTGGCCCTGGCTTCCAGGGGGAGGGATCCTTTGTGACAGTGAGAGGGCCCGCTGAGCACAGCCTGGAAGTTTCCTTGAGGGAGGTGCCGAGGTCAGCCAGCTGCTGCTTCTCTGGACTCCTCGGTCCCCGGGCCCGGTCAGCCTTCGCCAGCCTGGCAGGGCCCCCAGGGCTTCCCTTTGCACAACAAAATTTTCTCGGGAGCACCAAATACTGTCTCTTCTCTCCCACTCCTCATATCCTGCAGCAGGGCTAGGGAGGATCCCATTCTGCCCACTTTAAACTCTCAATTCACAAACCACTTCTCGAGTCCTCCTGCGTGTCCAGCCCTCGACGAAAGATGTCAAAAATATGCACCATGTCCCGAGAGACTTCACGATGTTGCTGGGGAGATGAGACATTCTCCTACAAAATGACTAAGTAGTACATTATTAATAGAATGTGACGAAAAGAATAGCCAGTGTTCGTAGGGCTACAAGTTATAAATATCTCATTTGATCCCCATGACAACCTGGGAGGTCGGTACTATGGGCCGCATTTTTACAGACGAGGAAACTAAGGCACAGAGGTGAGATGTCACCCCCAGGGTCACACAGCTAGTAAGTGTCTGAGGCTAGATTTGAACTTGGCTCTCCCTTTCTCCAGGCCCAGCACTCTATCCCTGTGTTGCCTCCCCCACCCCACCCTCAGTATGCTGGATACCGATGACTTTATGTCATGGTGGAACCATATCTCTAGGGGCATGTCACAGGGCTCCTTCTGGTCTACCCGACTTTTTTTTCCCATAATAGTCATGTTGAAAAAGAAAATATAGGAAAAAAACAAGAAAAATAAAGTTAAAATAGTACGCTCGTCTGTATTCAGACTCCATCAGTTCTTTCTCTGGGGATGGATAGTAATTTTTATCCCGAGTTCTTCAAAGGTGTTTTGGATCTTTGTATTGCTGAGAAGAGCTTGTAATATGCTCTTACTGTATACAGTTTCTCCTGGTTCTGCTCACTTCACTCAGCATTGGTTCATGTCAGTCTTTGCAGGTTTTTTAAGAGCCTTTTGCTCATCATTGCCCTCAGCCCAACATTCTTATCGGCCATTTGGGTGAAGCCGCGTGTGACATACTCGTCATAGTAACATGCGAGCTCATCTCTGGGCTAGATTTTTGAGACTAGACAGGGAACTCCCAGTGGGAAAGAGTCTCCACTACTGCAGACTGGCATCCGATATGCAGCTGAATGGTTTTGTTGTTCAGTCGTGTCTGCCCATTTGGGGTTTTCTTGGCCAAAATACTGGTGCTCCAGCTCATTTGTCGAATAAGGAAACTGAGGTAGATAGGTGAAGTGACTTGCCCAGGTCACACAGCTAGTAGGGGTGGGAGGCTGAATCTAAACTCCCGTCTCCAGGCCCAGGGCACTATGGTACCACTAACTGCCCCACTTAGTGGTGCTAAGGGTCTAGAAGGCCTTCTCAGAGCCACCCGGCCCATAGCGGGCAGAGGCAGCGCTTGACCCTGAGATTTCCCATCTCTGGACCGTGTGACGGCCGCCGCTCATTTTTTAAGATTTCGATAAGTGTTTTACACGGTCTACTAAATTCCATCCTCATGGGAGCCCGGTGAGGGGGGTGCAACCTGGACAAGTCATGACAGTACCAGGAAGGCCAATGGACATGAGGGGTTCCCTTCCTGCTGTGTGGCCCCCAGATTAGGAGAGACAGGGAATAGATACAAGAACGAGCTTCCTAACCATTAAAGCAGGCCCAAATTAACAGTCTAGAGGCAGAAGCAATAGGGGTTGAGACATTAGGGACCCCGTGAGGACATGAGATTGGGACGAATGGAGCATGCTGGGGAAAGGGAGGAGATAACTTTGGAACACTTGTCCATCACAGAGATCGAACCATCTGATGGGATGGATGATGACCTCAAGGGTCTTGTCTTCTCAAGGATGTTCTGATTAAGTGGAAAAGTAAGGGAGACGGAGGAACAACTTAGAGCGGTGGTTATGAGCTGGCCTTGACTCAGGGAGGCCAGGGGGCAAGTGCTGCTTCTGACACAAATTGGCTGTGGGACCCTGAACAAATCACTTCATCTATAATGGCAGCAGTGGTGAATAGGTAGCCTTTCTGTAGCGCTTTTAGAAAGCACTTTACCAGTGTTATCTCATTTGATCATCTCAATAATCCTGAAAGATAGATGCTATTTTTATCCCCACTTTACAGATGAGGAAACTGAGGCAGACAGAGGTTAAATGACTTACCTAGACACACAGCTAGGAAATGTCTGAGGTCATATTTGAACCTCTTTCTGACTCTGGGTCATCAGCTGCCCAGCTGAGAGTCTTAGGTTAGAAAGCAGGTACTGACCTGCATGGGTTTGGGGCGTTTCCTCATCAGGACTTCCCTACATCCTGAAATCACAGTTCTGGACTAAGAACAATGGAACGAGACTGGGCGGAGCCCGCCTGTGGAAGGCCAGGGCTGGAAACCAAAAAGGGGGGGGGGGGTGTGATGAAGTGAGCCGGCCCCTTGTCGTGTCACCACAATCTCCGCTGGCCCAGGATCTAGGAGTCTAGACTCAAATTGCATGCTTGGTGTGCTAATCTGCTGCTGTCTAAATCTTTGCTTCTTTTTATAAAGATTTAGAAATCTGGTAATTTATTCACCCGAACAAACGGATATTGGGCTTTGTTATTATGTGATTGGGAGAGAGCTAGGCCCTCCTTGAACTTCAGCTGGATTTTTTTTTCTATTTATCTGTGGAGGAGGAGCAATGGTTAGGATAACCTACAGCATCAAGTCATTTCTAATTGGCCAGAATTACTGTATACAGAATTTGGGATCTTTTGCTACTTCCTAATTCTTTAATTCATTTTATAAAATATGAAGCCTTTAGCTGAAGGAATTTTGAAGGCTTAGGAATTGGCCTTTGGAGGAGAGAGTTTTGACTATCTCCCCATCCCGGGCCCTCTCCAAGGTTGTTAATGGCCTCCCTCAAAAGCAACGACCAATTGCGGAAGAATACTTGACAGTAGCAACACCCACCCCCGAACAGCGTACTTACAGTAGCAACACCCACCCCTGCACAGTGTACTTGACAGCAGCCTTAATGAAGACTTGAATATGTGTGATCCTGTGCCCAGTTCTGGCAGACGTTGTAATTACCCAGGGAGAGAGAGACAGAGATGAGGAAAATGAAGCCCTAGAGACCACCCTGGGAGGCCTCTCCACCGGAGGGGCTCGGTCTGCTCTTGTTCCCTAGATGTTAACTGGAAAGCTGAGCAGCCAGGACAGAAAGCCTTTTCCTCAGCTGCCCGACTCCCTAACTCAAAACTTTCCCTAAAACAAGAGAATAAATTTAATTAAACATGTTTTTTTTTTTTCTCTCAAAAGTTTTACCCTTCAGTCTTTGAAGCTGGGCTGTGTCAGACCAGCTGGGCCCTGAACTGAGGCCGCCATATTCTGTCTTCAGACAATGAGTTGACCGGGGTTCACAGAGTCAGAGATCGAAGGCCTGAAGGGGCCTCTGAGGCCATGTGGCTCAACCCCCTCCATTTTTACAGAGAAGGAAACTGAAGACCAGGACTATGACTTGGTGACACAGTAAACTTTTGTCATCCAATGTGTAGCCTTCCACAGCCTTGCATAAACTACCTTCCTCAAGCTTCCCATCTGGACTCTTTTCTTTATCTCTGAGATGTGCAGCTCCTATTTACCTCAGTCCTTTTTCTTGAACATTCCTTGTAGATTCTTTTATCTAGGATCCCATTTCAGAGAGGGCTTTGTCTGGGATTCGTTGGGAATTCGTTTTCCTGCAAAAGTAACCCGGGGTAGGACTTTGGAGGCAATGGCTTTTATAAAACTTGCCATCCACCTCCCTGTCTTGCTTTTATTTCTTACTCCCCACTGCTTACAGCCAGTGCTGCCTCCTAGATGGTCTCAGAGCCCAAGTTCAAGAACTGGGCCGGGTCTGTCCTTGTATGAGAATACGCGTTCAGGTCTCTTACTATGTCCCATTTATCCCTCTCGAAGCTGACTCCCAACTTGAGACCGTTTCAGAAAAGGAATCCGTTTCAGGTACAAAAATCCAGAAGCCCCAGGGAGTTGGAGAAGGGATAGATAAATTTAAATAATGTAATAGATGTGTGTCTATATATGTAGTGTGTACATTTAAGCCAAAAGATGCTCTTGGTCCAAGGTGACGTAAAATTCTCTGAAAGTGGGATCATGAGATGAATGGGAATGTATTGAGTTGTTACCCTGTGCTTAACACCAAGGGGGAGGTATTGAGGCGGCGGCAGGACATGTGACTGGGCCCAGAATTACAGGGAGGCAGATGGAGGGGCGTGTGGTCAGGCGAAGCTCTGATGGCTCCCTAGGACCTCCCAGAGGCAGGCAGTGGGCCACGTAGCCCTCACTCACCAGGACAGCTCGGAGCCCAGGGTTCTGAAGCTGGACAAATATCAAGGTCTAGTGAGGATTCTGCAGTGGACAGGAAAAAAGGAGAGAAGCAATAACTGGGGGTGAGCCAGATGAGTTGGAAGCAGGGGGGGTGTGCCGGAGCCAGCTCAAACCCCCTCGCAGGAGGGAGGGCTGGTTGTTAAATGTCCCTTATGAGCATTTATACCTTGAAACCCACCAACAGGACAAATCAGGGCTTGATTTATTATTGTGTTGGCTGTCTAGACTTAAGAAGGGGATGGAGAAAACGTTAATAAGTCAGACTTGACCTGAAAGCGTATCGTGTGGTTGGGAAGGATTTCTGACGTCATCATAGTCTTCTCGTTCCGGAGCTGAGGCGGCTAAGACCCCGAGAGATGGGCCCGAGACCACCCAGCTCGCGAGCCTAGAATTCTGACTCCAAATCCATCCGTCTTTCTGCTGCACCGTGCGTTCGAACCGAGGGAAGCCACTTCCAGGCCTTCCAAGGGCTTCCCAATAGGGGGATTTCACAAGGAAATTAGCCGCTGGGATGAGAAGTAGGGCCATCCATCATCCTAATTAATCCAGCCAGATTTCATGAACCACTAACTCACTCTACAGATGGAGCATTCATTGAGTCTCGCAATCACAAGTAATCCCAAGGGGCTGTTGGGCCAGCCTGGACCTGGACTTGAACCCGCTGATTTTTAGAAAGTGTTTCCAGGAGCCTTTTCCCTTTTCTCTTGTGTTCCCAGCAAGATCCTTGGTTTAAAAAGGAAACAACAAGAACAACCCCTCTACTGTGAGGAATCTTGAGGCAGGAGACCATCCTGGGGAACCTTTGCATCTTAACTGTTTTTACCAGTATAAAAGGTTCCCGATTTCCCCCTTTGGTTTCAAACAGCCCTTTCAGTTGTTGTTCACTTGTGTCCTCCTCTTCGTGACCCCGTGGGGGGTTTTCTTAGCAGAGATACAGAATGGCTTTCCATTTCCTTCTCAGGCTCATTTTACAGATAAAGAAACTGAGGCAAAGAGGGAAAAGTGACTCGACCAGCTAGGAAGGGTCTGAGGCCAGATTTGAACTCGGGAGGATGAGTCCAGTGCTCTGTGCTTGGTGGTGCCCCTCAGCATCCAAACTAGGCCCAATGCCTTATTATCCCCTGGGAGTTCTCACCTCAGCCGCCCAGGTAGTGAGAACAAAAGCTTGGGTTGCCTGCATTCAATCCCTCTTTCCTCCCATTCAGAGGACTCTGCGTCCAAAACTAAAAGGACGCTCCAAGGTCATGTTACAGGATGGGGAGAACCTGGGGCTTGAGTTTTGTGGCCAGAGCGAGGGCCCTCGGGGCTGACGATGAGGATGGAACGAAGGCTCCTGAAAGCCGGGACTTGAGCCCAGCTCCTCTGTCCCCAGAGCTCTTTGCCCTTGTGTTGGTGCTTGTCCTCTGCCCACCTCCCCTTCACAATCTGGTACGTGTGTGTATGTGTGTGTGTATATGAGAAAGTGCGTGTAAAGAGAGAGAGAACGGGAGAGAGGGGGGGGGGGGCTGGGCAGAGCAGGTGGCCACCACGGTTCCATAAATCAGTGGGCCCAATGGCTCCCTGGTTTTCTCGGCCTTCAGGCTGTTGAGTCTGTTCCACGTTCTCTAGAATCTCTCTAAGACTCTTCCAAATCAGAGCCCCCTCTCCGTGTCGTTCTCCCCTCGACCCTCCCTCCCCGTGTGCCCCCGTCTCCACCCCTGAGCTGCTGACAAACGACTCCAACAGATGTGCTCCTTTCCCTCCCAGCCACTTCGCCCATGGCCCCCAAGGCCCACCTTCTCGGCTTCCGTCAGTTCTCCCAGCCCCCACCTCAGCCTCGGCCCCCGGGCCGGCCAGGAAGCGTTTGCAAGCTGTGTTCTTCCAAGACGTTGCCCGTCTGGGTCCTTCCAGGCTGGAAAAAAGGCGCGGCCCGTGTTTGCTTCAGGACAGGACGGAGAAAACTTGCCTTTCTCCGGAGAGCGTTTGGCGGAACGGCCGCTTTGGGACTTCCCTGCTTGTCAGGGCCCTGCTGGAAGCAGCCGCTGGTTGGGAAAATGGCCGTTCCCTTCAGCTGCTTTTCCTCTTGCCCACCCTTTGGCACGTCCCCTGCCTTCCCTGCCCGTGACTCCTACGCTAGACGTCCCCTACCAGGGCTCCTCTCGCCTCCCTCCCTGAAGCTCTCTGCGTCCCCATCTGCGGGCTCCCCTCCTGGGCTGTTCGGCCCACGGTTCCTGGGGGCCCGGCCAGCAGCTGGCTCAGGAAGCTCCTTCCTGATGGAGGACGGAGCCGGTCACTAGTGTTCCCGGGAGGACAGTCCCAGGCTCCGTTTTTCACTGAGCCAATGTTTGGTGCAATTATCTCCTTCTGGAGACAGGTCACCTGGGATGGAGGTAGAAGGGTCAGGTAGCGCCATCCATTCAGTGTCCAGAGTCTGCCCCTTGGCGAGGGGGGGGGGGGTGGGAAGGACGCGCCGCACTCGTAGTCTGGGAGGCGAGTTCAGATCCTGACTCTACGACTTAGCGTGTCCCTCAGCCTCCCTCGTGGTCCAAAATCTGCCCCCACAATTCCAACTTTTCAGCTCTTTTCTCCTCCCTGAACGCTGGGAAATGTCTGAGAGGGGCCTCGAGGGGAGCGTGCTTTGGATGGCTCTTCCCTTAGCTTAGGGGGCGGAGGGGCTTCGGGCCTAGCCCAAGGTTTGTAGCCCGAGGAACTAGCGGGGAGACTCACCTCCCTCCCTCTGCTGCTTTGGGCCAAGGGTCTGCCATTCCCTGGTGGCACAGGGCCGGCCATGCCCCTCCTCCTCCTCCTGATCCTCCCCTCCCCCCAGAAGAGCCCTGGCCCAAAGGACTGCTGCTTTGGCGGTCCCAGAAGGAGGGCGGGTGCCAATGGGCATGGCAGTGCCAACGGGCACAGGTCTCACTGACGTTTCTGCCCGCTGATTAAAGCAGATCACGGTATATGAAGGGCTCCACTCTCCTCATGTCACCTTTGTCTTCATAGTCCCATCGCCCGGCATGGGCCCTGGCACAAAACGGGCACTCAGAGCTCACGGATAAGTGGGTGGCGCCCGGATAAAGCTGCACAAGCTTCAGCACCGAGAGGCTGCCCAGAGCACACAGTGGGCACCTCACAAGTGAATGGCACCCCGACACACAAGCCATCGGCCCCCGGCTCCCGAGGGCAGTGCAGTCTGTTGGTTAGTCATCGGAAAGACCTGGCCCACCTCTGGGACAGTGCCTCGACATCCCTGGGCCTTCGTGTCCTTATTTATAACAGACACAGGGGGCTTCTTCAGGCCCGTCCAAATCCAGAGCAAGGTCCTCTGATCCTGACTCGGCCAGGGCCAGGCCGTCCCTCCCCTCCCCCCGCTCTGGGACCCCGGCATGAGACGGCCCGCCCGGCGCCCTGTGCCCTCGGAGCTCTGGCTGCGTTCGGTCCGTCCCCAAGCGGTCTGGCCCCAGAATAGCGGCTCCTTAACTTGCCTCCGGATGTGTTCTGTTCTGGGGTTTTTCCACACAAGCAAATGGGCCCGAGCTCCTCTGCTTCCTTTCACATTCCTTTAATTCCTTCCTGCCTGGGCCAGCTTCTGCCCGGGACCCGGGCTGCCTGGGTCTCCCCCCGGGAGCTGTCCCCCTGTGCCTCGCCCTGCCCGGCCTCTCCCCCACTCTCCCCGAAGCCTTCCAGGGGCCCGAGGGGAGACCCCGCCTCACACGGGCCCCTCCGTTCCCACTCAGGCTTCCCCCTCAGGATAGTTTCCAGGGGACAACCTCGGGCAAATCTGCCAGCGGCTCTGGGCCTCAGGTTCCAATCCGACCCACCCTGCCCTAGGCCGGGGGCCAGCAGACCCTCCATAGCCCCGGCTCTGGGAGCCCTGGGCACCTGTAGCCCCTCAGACTCTGGGCGGGGGCAGCGCTGCCTTCATGTCGGCCCAGCCCTGCCTGGGGCCGCTCTTTCACTCCCAGAACCTCGGCTCCCTCATCTGTAAAATGGGACGGGCCCGGCTGAGGGTGCCTCGGAGGCGCGTGTCCCCGTGCCAGGCTCCATGTTGTTGTGAATGTTTTTAAAGGACCCTCATCCTTTGCATGTGGAGGCCGCAGACTCCTAGAGCTGGGGAAAGCAGCCCCCCTGTCCCCCGGCCTCCTGCAGACGGGAACTGGGGAGTGGGAGAGGGCGCCGCGCTCCCAGCCCTCTTTCCCTGACCCTGGCTGCCAAATCCATCTTCTACCTCATCCTTCCCACGACCCTGGTTAGTGAGGCAGGTTGGCCTCCTTGTACCCATCTCACAGATGGGGAGACTGAGGCCCAAGGAGCCGTAAGGAGCTTTCCACGTGCTGTAGCAGGTAGACAGCACAGTGGGCCTGGAGTTCGAATCCTGCTTCAGACACCAAACGCGTGGCCTCGGGTTCCTCATTAATGAAAGGCTCCTGATAACGTCGGCGGCTGAAGCCCGTCAGGTATTGTTACTGCTTCACCAAGTCACCCAGCTGCCGTTCCTGGCCCCGGGTTTTTTCCATGAGGGAACACTTGGGCCTGCAAAGGAGGGAGGACCAATTCCGGGCCCTTAGGCCCCTGCTGTGCCCCCACCCCCCCATTAACAGACAGGAAGTTCCCATGACGAGGGACAGTGTGGCCCTGGGACCATCCCCCTGAGGCCCGCCCCCTCCCCAGTCACTCCCCCAGGGTGTCAGGGCCATGCCCCCCGGGCAGCGCTGGCCTTCCAGGCGGGAGCAGCTGCCCTCGGCCCATGTGGCTCCCCTGGCTCCGGGGCCGGTCCCTGCCGATTGTAGCTCAGATAAGGGTTAGAGGCTCTTAGCTCGGGCAGGATCCTCTCCGGCCTTCACCGCACCAGTGAGCGAGCCGGCGGAGGAGGAAAGGGTCCCGCCAGGGTCAGCTCTGTCTGGGCGGCTCAGGGAGGGCCTCCAGGTCTGGAAGCTGAGGCTTGGAGAGCCCGAGGGAGGGGGCAGACGGTCAGAGGATGCACAGGGTCACGGGGTGCGGGGGCTGGGGCCCTGAGCCTCAGGGAGGCCTAAGGGTTAGAGCAGGAGTCCCAGAGGCCGGCCCACCCGACCCCCATCTCACAAAGGAGGCCTGAGAGTGTCCGAGGCAGCACTTGAACCCAGGACCTCTCTCTGCTGTCCCTCGCTCCCCCTCTCTGCCAGCAGCTCCTTCCACTTCTCCTCTGGCACAATAGGAAGCCCCTGGTCACCTTTTGGCCAGTGTTTCAGCAGCCCCGGACCCCTGTGGAGAGGTCTCATCTGTCCCATCCCCCCCACAGACCGAGTCCTCCCCCCGGGCCCTGAAGGGCACCCCCGGGACTCCTTGGCCAGGGGGACCATCAGCTCCAGGCCTTGGTGCCAGAATGGGGGAGACAGAGAAGTGGGAAAGGGTAGGATTTGAACCCACTTCCTGTGCCCTTCTTTCCCTAGGGTTCTGGAAGTCCACACCAATGACCACTCTGCTCTCCTTTCCCTCTGTCCCCCTCCCCAGGGAGCCATCTCTCCTGTCTGGTGGGCCAGCCTGACCCCCTGGGGCCTGTGGTTGGAGTGGCCGCCTCTGCCCGTGTTTCTCCCCAGTCCTGGGACTTAGAGCAGGAAAGGGCCTCTGGGATTGTCTTCTCTGAGGGGAAACTGAGGAGCCGCTGTGGGGGCGGGATTGCCTCTGACTCCCGGCGCTCGGCCCAGCCTCGCTTCCCAGCGTTTGCTGGGGTCTTTCCCCCCCACAAGGCCTCTGGTGTGAGTGACTCCCCGGACTCCATCCACTGACTGAGCTTTTCCGAGCTGGATCCCGGGCACAAGCCCTGGGCCCCTTCCCGCTGCGAGCCCTAGCCTGCGGCCCAGCTCCCCGGCTCTCCCGCCCCCTCCCGACTTCCTCCAGCTGGACCTGGGGGTGTGGCCGAATGGCCCTCCAGCCCAGTGCCCCTGGTGTCCTCGGCCCCTCCCGCCTTGGCTTCTGCTCTCACTGTCCCCATGTCCCCTCAGAGTCTGCCCCTTGCCGGTGGGAAGTGTCCTAAGCTCCCGCTCTCGGCCAGTCCCCCTTTCTGCCACACTTTTGCAAGATGGCCCAGGGCAGCCTCCAGCAGGGAATAAGGTGACAGCTCCGGCCTGGGGGCTTTGATTCATTGTGTGTCCTGGCACACTGCCTCCCTATGGAGAGTTGGACACTCCCCTGGCTACAGGGCTCGCGGGGCTCACTCACCTTCCCGAGAAGGCACATTTCCAGAACTGAGTACGGGAGTTAGGTTAGGGTAAGGAAAGGAAAGGTTTGCTCTTTCTGGCTTTTACACAAATTTCCAATTTCTGTTTCATACCTGATCGTGGCGCTGAAAAATACGCCTGTTCCTCTGCAGTCCCATCTTTATGGCTTAAGGGGACGGCCCAGTGCCTTAGCAGTCAGAGTGCCCGGGACGAGGGAGCCACGAGTTTCCCTGCGCCCACCCCTGCCTCCATCACCCGGGGCTCAGGTTCGCTTCCGGTGCCACCTTTTCAGTAAGACCGGAGGAGAGTGGGCGGGATGATGAAGGGATGATGGGCAGGTGAGTAGGGATCATGACAGGATGACTCCTTGGAAGGAGCCGGAGAAGACTCGGGGGACATGAGAGTTGGAGGACCTGCCGTATGGAGGAGAGATTGAGCTTCTCCTGTTTGGGCCCGGAGGACAGAACCAGGCCCAGAGCAGCGGGAGGGCAGTGAAAGAAAAGCTTGCTCACCTTCAGAGTGCTCCCAGATGGAAGTGGGCTTCCCCACGCAGGGGAGAGTCTCCCTGCAGAATTTGGGGAGGGGACGCTGTCCAGGGGTCGGTGGGGCTGCATGACTCAAAGTCCCCTCCGTCTGTGCGAGGGGCTGGCGGGGCTACTTGCTCTGTAGCCTGGAGGGTCTGGGGGCTCACAGCCCTCAGAGAAGAGGGTCCCCTCCGACTCCAGACGGACTCTGGTCCTCTTTGTGTTTCCAGGGCAAACATTTGGAGGCTTTGTGAGGTTAGCTCATCAGCAGGCATCCCCTTCCTGCAGTTTCCCATGAAGCCAGCCCGCGTACGTCGAATCTGATTCTCTGTTGTTTTCTGCTGTAAGATCTGGACTGGGAGGGGGATGGGAGGGGGGACGTCCCCACTGTACATGGCACGAAAGGGCCCGCAGAGGAAGGCTGCAGCCTTTGGGGCAGGGACGAGCCAAGAACGGGCCAGGCCCGGCTGCATGGCAGCGGGAGTTGTGCCAGGGTCGCCATCTCAAAAGGGTCTTAGGGCCCAAGAGATTCCTTTGCAAAATTCATTTCTCCAGCATTTATTAAGCACCGACTGTGTGCCAGACTCCATGATTGGCACCGAGTGTACAAGCACAGAAGTGAAAACTCTTTTTTGCCTTGCTGGGGACAGACACAGAGAAGTCGAACCAAAATCCGTGCAAGTGAATCCAACATAATGGGAGACATGGTGGGACGGGGGCCATCTGAGGCTGGCTGCAGAGGTTCCATGTCCGGGACCAGGAAGGGCCGGCCCTGCTGGACTCTGCCTCACTCATACTACATCTGGGGTGTCGTGTTCCCTTCTGGCCGGACAACAAGGAGTTGCAGAGTGGGTGCAGGGCCTGCCTCCTGCTGTGTAACCCTGGGCAAGTCACTTAACCCCGATTGCCTCAGGGGGAAAAAAGAATATAATTTTGCTCTGATTCTCTTGGGGGAAGGGTTTGCTACCCTCTATCCATTTGGTGCCCCAAGGCCCAGAGCCAGCCGGGAGCAGCCACAGGAAGGCCCTCGCCCCTCCCAGGCTGTCTACACTTACAAAATTACTGGTCGCACTCCTTGCTCCACCGGCTTGTTGGAGAGAAAGTGTTTTCTAAACCCAGTAATGCCCGAATCTCCAGGTGGATCTAGGATTTCCTGGGTTTGGAAGCTCCTTAGACTGCCTCCCGCCCTTGCCCACCCGGGCCTCTCTCTTGCTTCTGACATCACACGGATCCCCCAGAACATCACCTGAATACCAGTGGTAGTGAAGTCCCCCACGCGTTCCCTGTGACTTACCGGTCAGCGCCATTTCTGTGCCTGCTGTGGGCCGGGCAGCACGCGGGGGGTGGCGGGACGCTGCAGTGAGCTGGAGAGTCTCGGGGCGGAGCAGAGGCCCCGCAATCCTGCCTGGCCTGGAACGGCGTCGAGACCCAGTGCCCGGCGCGAGGGGGCTCTTCACAAACACGTAGCCACTGACTTAGACAAATGCTGGTGGACTGTGGGCTCATGATAAGGGCGGAGGACTGGGAGATCCGTTTGGGACAGGCCTGGAGGGGACACTGAGCCCCCTTTCAGCTCCTGTTCTGTGAATGACCCCCCCAAACGTCTGCAAGGGATGGCCCTCAAGAATACGTGTGTGGGAAGGGATTTCCTTCCATGGCCATTAGCAACAGTGTTGGTGTTTAGAGTTCATGAGGGAGGGGCTCGCGGTGCCCAGATCCAAAGGCACTCCCTCATGGGCCAGCCCCCTCTGGAGGAGCTGGCTGCATCCAGTTTAAGGGCTTGGAGTGAAGGAAGCGCCCATACATACACATCCTGCCAGGTGTGCCCATCACACACACACTTGGCTGAGTGCGCCCGTCCCAGATCGCCATTGGCCAGCCTCCTCTTGCCAGGAATTTATGTCTAACAACCCTCCGTGCTCTGTGTGCAGCAGATGGACGCCCCCGTGGGATCACGTCCAGCCGCAACACCTTGTCTGTGCCTGCGGCCCGATACCTTGGGCAGTGCTGGGGGGATTCCAAGCCAAAGAGCGCTTTCTTCCCCACCCTCTGTCATGAGAGCAGATACCAGCTAAGTGGGGCCTCCCCGGTCCCCTCCAAACCTTGACCTCCCTGAGATACGCGTGAGTTTGGGAGGGGTCGTTGCTGCTGGGAAGCCTGGGAAAGAAGCAAGGGAGGGGAGGGGATTCCCCAGGCTTCTCCCACCCCTCCCTTAGGTAGATCCTGAAAAGGGCTCTGCCTCTGAGAGCAGCTATGGTGGCAGCTCTGCCCCAAAGCTCCTGGCTCTAGCTAGAAGGGACCTCAGAGCCTCTCTCCATCCTTTCACTTTACCAAGGCCTGGGGAAGGCAAATGATTTGCCTGCAGTCATGCAGGAAGTGGGAAGCCACAGTAGGGTTTGACCCCTGTCCTCTGGCCCCAAGGCCATCGATGACCCTTTCTGGGGCACTGCATTGTCTTTCCATCTTAGGTTCTTGAGGTTCTTGGGCCTACGAAGGCTTTAGGCCCAGTGGCCCGGCCCAGGCCACATAGACGGCCAGCACATGATAAATGTTGACTTGAATTCAGCTCCGTGGGCCTCAGTTTCCCATCTGTACAAAAAGGGGTTGTCCAAATGACCACTAGGGTCCTTCCAACCCCCACATCAGAGTTTGGGACCCAGAATAAAGATAATACAAAGTGTGACCCCCTCCTTTTTTTACAGATGAAAAAATCAGGCCCAGAGGAAATTCTTGCCCAAGGCCATCCACATTTCTGTGCTAGATTCCTGCATCTAAAGCTGGCTGTTTACCCCACGGATCCCCAAGAACCCCTGGGCCAGGACTGAGCCACAGAGGAGCTAGAGGGGGCTTCCCCAGCTAGGGCATAACACCTAAGGGGGAGGGGGACACTCGTTCCTGGGTTGCAGGCCAGCTGCCTAACTACTACCTCACATTGCCTCTCTTGGGGCTGCCTGGTACCTCATTGATGGTTCTTGACGTCTATGAAAGAACCCCCTCTAAGCTCTAAATTTTAGTGTCCCTGTGAGCGGGCAGCTGCCCTGGCAAACTGCTTTGGCTTGTTCTATTTGGGGAAAACAGAGGGGTTTATCAATGCTCATTGATGGAATAAATGATCCACTTCCAAATGTTAGGCTGGGGGATGCTTGTATTCGTATTAAGCTCCCTGGCACTTTTTGACCTGCCTTCTGCTGCTCAGCAGACATGGGCCTCAGGTTAGGAGGAGAGAGGACCCCCACGGGGGCAGAGGGCAGGAACCGAGTGAGAACATCCTCAGCCCCGTGGCCCAGTGAGGGTGGAAGGTCCTGGCTTTCTCCAGATGGGGAAGAGGCCCTCTGGGGATGATTCCCCCATTTGATGGAAGTTGGAGCCAGAGTTAGGAAGGGAGAAGAATAGAAGCCTCATCCCCCAGTCCAGTCGGAGCTTTCCCTCTTTGGGTTAACTTTGGATTTCTCTTGGAGTGGGAAGGGAGAAAGAACTGAGATTCCTGAGCCCCGAGCCTTCACCACTTGGTGCCTTATTCTGTACTCTATCCATTCAATTCAATTTAGCAAGCATGCATTAGATACCTGCTGTGTGCCAGAAGACCGGCACTGTGGAATAATGCAGAGAGGAGGAGCCTCAGATTGGGGGAGAACTGGATTGTTTCCTGTTTCTAACTCAGACTTGGGTGACTTCTGCCCTGGGCCTGGTAGAGAACCGAGGAGAACATCAATGTTTGATCCACCAATCAATGAGCATTTATTAAGCTCCTACTATGTGCCTGGTAATGGGGTACAAAGGCAAAAGTGAACAATCGTCATTCACCCAGCTGGTATTTAGGGCTTTCTCAAGGGTAGACAGAGAGAGAGAGAGAGAGAGAGAGAGAGATCTGGGTTCAAGTCCTCCCATCTGTTACCCCTGTGAAATTGGCCAAGGCATTTCAGCTCTGCAGGCCTTCTTTTTTTGAAATGCAGGGAGCTAGGAGAGAACACCCGGCTGTGGGCACAGCCGGGGCCCGGCCGGGTGGTGAAACCTCTTGCCAGGTTGGAGTCCTGACCTCACAGGCCCCGGGGGGCTTTCCTGAGCCTTCCTCGACCCTGAATTTCCCAGCTGCCCTGGCATTGTGCCTGTCCTACCCAGGGGTTGCAAGGCCGGGGATTTGTGGTTGAAGGCACATAGTGACATCTAATAGATGCTTATTGATTCAATGGTGATGGTATTATAGTTTTAAAGCCAGAAGGGACCTCAGACACCAACTCATTTCACAGATTAGGAGACTGAGGCCCAGAGGGGAAGTGACTTTACCCCCTGTGGCAGTAAGCGCCGAGGGGGGAGGTGCCCCGGGGCTGGGGTTCCCAGGGTGCCCTTGGCGGCTCGTTTCCAGGCAAGGTCTGCCTCGCCCTGGCCGCATGATGGCCTCAGCGGTTTTCCCTGGCGCTGGGGTGGGGGAGGTGGGGGTCAGCACTTGTCTCACTTCCTCTCCGCCAGCTTTGGCTTCACCTCCCAGAAAAGCCTAGTGGTGAATTCATTCATTGTCCATTCGGGCCCAGGTCGGGAGGGGCCCGGTCCTGCTACTCCCCTCCGCCCTCCCTGCAGCGATGGGGGGATGGGGGGGGGGCCTGGTGATGGGGGGGAGTGGGAGTCTCCGCGCTATCCCCTTCCCCTATTTCAGCTAGCCCTGCCTCCACTTCCTGAGGCAGATTGATTGTCAGACAGCTCCCTCCCCTTCCCCCTTCCCCCTTCCCCTTTCCCCTTCCTTCTTTCCCCCTCCACACACACACACACACACACACACACACACACACACACACACACACACACACACAAGCTAGCTGCTGCTGGGCTCTCCCATCCCCAGCTCCTCTCCGGAGCTGCCCCATCCTCCGGGAGAAGAGACCTTTTGTTATTCAAATCACACACTTCTGGCTCTGCCTCCAAGGCTGCCGCTGCTGCCGAGGCTGCTGGCTTGGGCGCACCAGCCGCCGCAGCCATTGGGAGCCGGCGGTTCCCTGTCCCCCTCCCGTGCCCTGCCGGGGGCTCTCGCCTCCTCTCCCGGGCGGGGGCCGGCGTGGGAAGCGGCTGCTTTCCGGAGCTGCCGAGGGCCCCCTCCTCCCGTTCCATCCTTCTCTTCCCGATCCCGCCGCCCCCCTCCCGCTGCTGCGGCTCACGGCTTTTTAATCTCCCCGCCCCCTTTGCCCTCCCTTGCTTCCTCTCTGCCAGTCCAGCCTGGGTTCCGCTGCTCCGGCCGGCTCTCCCTGGCCCTCGCCCGGTAACATGGCTCCGCGCGCACCCAAATAACCCGGAGTAGCAGCCTCGGGGAGCGGGAGCTGGTCCGCCCCCGACTCCGGATCGGTCATGGATGTGAGCAAGATGGTGAGTGAGCGGCCTCGGCCGGTGACCCCTCCTTCCCCTGCCCCCCTCCTGGAGCCACCCCCGGGGAGCAGGGAAAGTTTCTTTATTGTTGATCCCTGGCTCTCCCGGCCGGCTCCCGGCGTGTGGGAGGGTGGGCAGGAGGGGGCTCCCCCAGATCCTGTCTGCCGGGGAGACTCTGGGGAAAGGGCTGCCCCTCGGGCACCTTACACAGCATCCTCTCTGCGCCTTCGGGGCAGCTCCGGGGGTCACCAGTCACCCCCCCCACCCAGGGAAATGGAGATTCCCCGACTGTCAGCCAAGCCCAACAGGTTCCACAGGGTGGGGGGAGCTGGATCTCCCCCTGGGCCCGGGGCCTGCTCAGGGGCAGGGGCAGAGGGCACAACAGGCGGCACTGGCTGTGGGACAGGGAGCTATCAACTCCCCACCCGGGAAGAGCGCGGCTGACACAGGGGGACCCGGGGAGGGGGAGGAGGCAGGTCTGACTGCTTGGGGTCGATCAGGGGAGCGAGATGGGGGCACCTATCCCAGCTGCCTGGAGCAGCCTGGAAAGCGGGAAGGCTCTGCTTCCGCTCCCACCCCCTGTAGGAATCCAGATCGTCCCCCGGGAAGGGGACTTCCCCTCAGGGACCGGTACCAGGTACTTGCTGCGCTGCCTCCCCACAGAGGCTCTGGGCGCAGAGCAGGTGTTCCCTGGCTTTGGGAGTGGATTCTGGTCCTTTTGGAAATGCTAGGGCAGCCCCAGCTCCCCCCCCTCCCCCCGCAGGCGGAAAGCTGGGTGCCATATGTGGGGCCGTGTGCCCAGACTGATGGGCGCTTCCCCCGCGGGTCTGTAGGGCAGCCCAGCGCTGGGGTCCTGACTTGCTCCCGTCTGGTCGCTCTGGAGAGGGGGGACGCCTCTTGGAAAGCTTCTGAACCTCTGGCACTTGTCACTTTGTAAGCGTTTGGTGATGCTCGTTGACTGATCCCCAGGTGTGTGTGGGGGGGAACCCTGGAAGGGGGGGAGCAGGGCATTATCTGCAGTCCATGGACTGGCGAGGACACAGCCTGGCCACACCGTTGGGCCTTTTTGTGGGGCTGCAGACGGGGCCCGAGTCTGGGCCGGCGGCCGCTGCTTTTAGGGAAGTCTTGCTATCTCGGGTAATTTTGTCCAGGATTAAGTCCAGCTTCCTCAGAAGGTCAGTATTCCAGGGCAGGGCCGGGCAGTGCTCACCATGGAACAGTCCAGGCAAATTTCTGGCGGCTCCAGTTACCGTGGGCTCAGCCCGCTGCTCTTTGGGCTCTTTTGCCCTCCCCCTCCCTGCTTTAGAAAACTGCAGAGTAGGGGGTGGGACTCGGCCCATTGTACAAAGAGGCAGATGATCCCTATCCTCCAGGGACACCTGCTGGGATAGGCAGGGAGGGGGGTGCTGGGAAGGGGAGGGGGTGAGGACTTTGTGGCAAATAAAAGATCCGTTCAGGGGGAAAGGGGCCAGACTCAAGCTTCTGCGGGCCCTTAGCTGGCTGTCATCTTCAGGCCCAGCGGGCAGGTGAGCCGCCCTGGCCCGGCAGGAATGAATGGGACCGGTGTTCACACCTTAATCCCCCGATGGCTTATGGGGAAACCAGCTCGAGGAAGGCTCCGGACCCCTTGGGGATAATTAGGACGTGCTCAGCCTGAGAAAATAGGACCTTGAGAAACTTCCAAACAGCAGGTTCCCCTTTCCCTGGGTATGGGGGCAGACGCCAGGCACCCGACACCTGCTGCTTTTATAGTCCTTCCGTTGCCTCCCCAGACAAATGACTGGTAGATGTCTAGCCAGCAGATGGGAGGTGGAGAGCTGACCACGTGGCCCAGGAGCCACTCTGCTCCTTGCTACACACCCCCAGTCCCTTTATTAATTGCCATTATTCATTTAATACCTACCACGGGGGACGACAAGGAAACAGAGAACGGAGTCCCTGCCCTGGCTATGGCATCTCTATCCAAAGTCTGCATGTAAAAAAAAAGTGCAGACAAATGTTGTGGGGGAGCTCAAGAGCAGGCAGGAGCAATCCTGGAGGCTTTCCTGGAGCATATGGGGGGGGGGGGGTCTCATAAGCCAGAGGGACAAGGCAGTCAAAGGCATAGAGGGGGTCTCATGGGCCAGAGGGATGAGGCAGAAACATGGATAGAGAGGTTCTCATGGGCCAGGAGAATGAGGCAGCCAGAAGCATGGATGGAGAGGGTCTCATGGGCCAGGAGTCAAGGCAGTCAGAGGCACAGAGACAGGGATGTGTCCGAAAGTGTTCGGGTTTTCGGCAGAGGTTTCATGTGCAGTGAACAGGCTGCCTGGAATCAGACTTGGGTTTGCCCTGCTCCGGCGTCCTTAGTCCTGCAGCGGGGTCGAGCACTGGAGACGTGGAGAGTCTGGCTAGGGGCAATGGCAAGCCCGCCTCTGGGAAACCTGAGGATTCTGGATGGAGAGCTGGAGGGGACCTCCGAAGGCCCGTAGCCCAACCCTCAGGGTACCCAGCAGGCAACCCGGGCCCAGGGAGCTGATAAGATGACAGAGTCATCTTAAGTCTAGCGCACTCACTCACTATGGTTTGGTGGCCCAGGGGGGCCTGTGTTGGTTCTTTTGTTGCCAAGGCCCGACCCAGTCCCTAATCAGAACCAGGTTCTTATGGGAAGGACGCTCGACCCGAATCTGGTCCTGGGTCCACAGAGGGTCTAAGTGATTCTAAGCGGGCAGGGAGGGGCAAAGATGGGGCAGAATCCTTTTATCTTTAGTCCTTCTTCCATTGCTTCCCCTTGAGAAGGGGGCAGGCTTCGGGGCTTCTCCGAGGGTTTCTCTCCTGGGGTCTCCTGCCCACCCCTGGCAGTTTGGAGCCAAGACAGAGGTGATCTCATGCGCTCATCAATTATTCAGCCGTCAGGAGCCCAGCCTGGACCCGCCATGCCAAGCTTTTTACAAAGAGCACGTGAAGCCTGGAGCGAGAAAGCCTTCTCCGTCCAGGCACGCCCACTGGGGCGCTGCCAGGCCTGTCCTGGGCCTGTGCTCCATTTAGAGAGTGTCCCCCAGATCCTCCTGCTTAGACTCGGCCCCCCGCTTCCCTCGTGGCTCATCCAGCAGCCTCGGTCTACAGCTGTCACCATGGCTGAGTGCTTTCCCTCGAACAGAGGGGGGCTCCCCAGCGTTAGCACTTGGGGCTCTCACCCCATCTCCTGACAAACAGGACCCCTCTCCCATCAGCCCCACGTCTGCTCCCGACCACGAACGGCCACATGCTGACCGGCCAGCTCTATCCACAGCATTGGGGACCAGTTTCCCTAGGCGGTGCTTCTTGCAGCAGGGGACGAGTGGCTGGGGACAATGGTCTCACCATCTGGTCGGCCTGCTGAATTATTGATCAGCCCGTGACATCACCGTGTCCTGGAATCGCTGGTCTTTTTTTATGTGGAGTAAATGGTCAAGAATTCCTTTATCTGACCTACAGAATGTACGGCAGCGGCTACGAATAAAAGACAGGCGTGATTTCTGCCCACAAAGACCTCAAGGTCTAAACAGGGAGATAAGATAGAGAGACAGAAGCCATCCTAAATACACATGGCCGCTAGGAAATTCCACCGGGGGAAGGGCTGGGTTCCAGACTCTGCGTCCAGGTTCAAGGTCCGGCGAGAGTCATATGGAAGAGCCATGCCAGTGGTGATTGTGAGGGAACCCCCTTGGTTCTCTACGCCTCGGCCAACTGGAAGATCCCAGGAGGGAGAAGAAGGCGTTTCAGTTCATCAGATGGTAGCAAGTGAGCTCAAAGGGGCTTTGGAGACCGTCTCCTCTTCCCTCCTCTTATACAGGGCAGAACTGGGACCAGAGAGATCGGGCTCTTTGTCCAAGGTTGTTACCCAATTAGTAAGTGCCCGACGTGGGGTTTGAACCACTCTAGAGCCATAGACCATGTCTCCCTCCCATAGAATGGTGACCTTACAGAAAGCATGTCAGTATATCGGAGAGAGCACTGACCCTGAGTCAAAAGCCCCGAGTTTAGGTCCTGCTCTGACCACTGTAATTGAAGGATTTGGGACAAAGCACTTAATTAACACTCCGAAAACCACTGCGGATACCCGCTCTGCCATATCAGAGTTGGTATTAGGAAAGCACCAAGAACTGTGCGCTGCCACCACTCTAATTGCTACAATATAATACAGTAATTATAATAGAAGTACTGTCTTGTATAAACTGACAGGTGAGAAATCCCTCTGTGACAAGTATGAGCTTCAAAAGGCCCTTAAAAACTCACCAAATGAATTTCCCTGGATCCAGCCCTTATCACACCTCCTATTGTGGCTCACAATCGCCCAGATTACCTCTAAAACCTTAAGAGCAACATTTTTAATGGCTGCCAAGTGCTCATAATCTCCAAGCGATGGTCAAGGAAAACGCCTGAGAAGTGGATAGCCTCGTAGAAAAAAATCCGAGCCCTGTGAAAACAGGGTCAAACTTTCATTGTCCGATCTAGGATGGAATTATCCTAAAAATGTTTTCAGGAAGCAAGCAGCCCCAAACCCAGTTCATAGTCTCTTAGACAGGAGCCCGGAGGAGAGAATGTCCTCTCCTTCTCTTTTAAGTTGACAGCTGGGTAATTGTCTCTATCTATGTTCTTGTAGCTCGAGAGATTGTATAGGGTTACAACAACCAGGAGGTTGACCTTAGCCCAAGATAAAGAACTTTCCAATAATTGGAGCTATCTAAAAATGAAATGAGTAGTGAGCTCCTTGACAATGGAAGTATGAAAGCATTGGGTGGATTTCCATTTCTAAGGATACTATAGGATACTCTCCCTTCATTGGGAGAGAAGTTGGGCTGGATGTCTTAAAAGGCCCCTTCCAACTCTGAGATTTGATAATGCAGCCAATAGACTTTGGAACAGGTGTGTGTGTATGTGTGTGTGTGTGTGTGTGTGTGTGTGTGTGTTTTATTAACTCTCCTTTTTTACATCATTGGCATTTCCCATTGACTCCATACACCCCCTTAAAAAAAACCCTCTCTCTTGTAACAAAGAAATCCTATTAAGAAAACAAATCACCACATTGGCCATGGCTGACGTTTGCCTCATTCTGTTTACCACCTTCCTGCCAAGAGGCAGTAGGAATGTTTCACCATCTGTTTTCTGAAGTCACAACTGGTTTCTGCAACAATCGGTGTTCCTATGTCACTCTAATATTTTCCTTTCATTTTTTGCGGTCTATTTATTATTATTGATTCTGTTTATTACTTATTTCCTTTCTATTATTGTGGTCATTGTGTACATTATTCTCCTGGTTCTTCATCACATCAGTTCACTTAAGTTTTCCCCATTTTCTCTGATTTTTTTCATGTTTATCATTTCTTCTGGCCAATAATATTCCATTTCATTTCTGTACCACAATTTGTTTGGTCATTCTTTTTTTTTTTTTTGCTACCACAAAAGGCAGAGATTTGAGTATTTTTGTTAACATTGATTAATCCACAGTTAAGTGCCTGCTTTGTGCCAGGCCCTGGCTAAGCTCTGGGAATACAAAGAGGTAAAAGAGAGTTTCTGCCCTTGAAGACCTCCCAGGGTAATGGGGAGACCACCTCATCCACTGCCTTTGACCTTCTTGTGTTTTATAGCAGTATCGCTGAATCAAAGGGGACATACAGTTTAATGAATTTTGCAGCATAATTTCTTACTGAATTCAGAGAAGTTAGATTGATTCAGTGCATTGGAAAGACTACTGACCTTAGTCACCAAGTCTGAGCTCAAACCCATCCCCACATTTTCACTAATTGCTTGTGTAACCCTGGGCAAATCACCCCTCCTCCGTCTGCCTCAGTTTCCCCTTCTGAGCCAGGAGAGGGTTGGATGAGGGGCTTCTTAGAGCCCTTCCAGCTCAGCAGTTGTGATGTTGCTAGACAATATTTTGTGGAGAAGCTCCACAGGATCTAGGGATCAGTAAAGTCTATGAGATGGCAGATGAACGTGGCAGCCAGAAATATCAGTGTGATTTTGGGTTTCATCATCCAGGGTGTCCAGAGCCAGACAAGGAATGTCCTGGGCTATTCCCCAGTGAGCGGCCAGTGAGAGCTTTGCGTTCCATTCTGGGTGCCATGTTTTGGAAAGAAAGGACAAGCTGAAGTGTCTCTAGAGATTAGGACCAAGCCAGTTATCACACAAGGCTCAGGAGAGATACCCAATGGTGACCCCTCAAATGCCCGAGGGGTTGTTAAATGGAGGAAGGATGTGATTTGTTCTGCTTAGCCTCAGAGGGCAAAAAAAGCAGGAGTGATGGATGATGGGAGCGGTGAATAAGCAAATTTGGATTCGGTGCCAGGAAAAATTTCCTAACAAAGAGAGCTGTCCAGCAGTGGAATGGCCTGCCTCAGGCCGTGGTGGGTCCCCCTCCCCTCCATTGAAGCAGAGGCTTGATGTTCTCCTGTCAGGATGCTGCAATGGGGATTCTTAGGGGGCACAGGTTGATCTAGATCAGAGGTGCCAAATACACATCTTATGGACCAAGGGCAGCCAAACCCAGGTGAAAATCTATTACCAGATATTTAATAACAGATAAGAAGAGACTAACTCACAGATCACATTCATCTGTGACTTTCTAATTCAGTCTGCAGCCCACGGGGATCCTTATGTCATGTGTAGTGGCCCTGTCTGTTTGAGTTTGCCGCCATTGGGGTCCTCCCACTTCTGGGTTTCTTTGATTAAGTCAAGCTCTTTACAGACATGCCCTGGGGAAAACAAACTGTAATAGAATCCAGATCTCCAAAGAAAAACCATCACCCGTTCCATTGCTCCCTGCTTGGAACAAAAAACAAGACTTGATTCTAGGGAAAGAGATGAAGTTCAGAGAAGGACGGGCCCAGCCCGGCGCTGTCCTGGGATGACTAATGGCACATACCCCTAATCCAGCTGAAGGATTTCCTTGGTCAGCCCATTCTTGGAAAGGGCAGTCAGCAGCCACTTCCTCCCCCCCTGCGCGCTCCTTCCCATTCTAAATGGCAGATGAGCAGATGGGACTTCTCCCTGAACAAGAGGACTTCCTCACCTGTGCCAGAGGGCACAAAGGAGATCGCAATCTTTGGGAAAGACCCAAGCTCTGGGCTCAGGAACCTGCCTGTGCTCTACCTGTGTGACTGTGGACAAGTCTGGACCTCAGTTTGTTTTCTCATCTGCAAAACGTGGGACTCAGACAATTCGGCTCCGTGGTCCCTTCCAGATCTCTCTGAGTCTGTGATCCTAAGACATCTCTTCTCTCTTGACCTCGGTTTCCTCATTTATAAAATGAAGGCTGGGGGGAGATAGACCAGATAACCTCTGATACTATTTTTCTGACGTTCTGATGAGAATTTGGATTTGTAGGGGATTTTGACCTATAACCACATTCACAGGGCTTCCCCAAGAATAGGGAGTGGAAGGGACATTAATGGGGAGCAGGAGGAGGGATTAAAGGGCCTTTTGATCTGAGGAAGAGGCATTTTATTTTATTTTTTTCTCAGTAATATTTTATTTTTCCAAGTACGTGTAAATTTAGTTTTAATAATCACTTTCGCAAGACTTTGTGTTCTAGATTTTTCTCCCTCCCTCTTTTACCTCTCCCCTCTCCAAGACAGCAAGTAATCTGATCGAGGTAAAATATGTGCAATTCTTTTAAACATTTTAATATTCGTCTTGTTGTGCAAGAAAAATCAGATCAAAAGAGAAAAAAAATGAGAAAGGAAAAAATCCAAACAAAAAGGATGAAAATACTATGCTTTGACTCACATTCAGTCTCCATAGTTTTCTCTTTCTTCATGCAGATGGCACTTTCCATTCCAAGTTTATTGGAATTGCCTTGAATCACTTTATTGTTGCAAAGAGCCAAATCCATCATGGTGGCTCATCACATAATCTTGTTACTGTATACAATGTTCCCTTGGTTCTGCTCACTTCACTCAGCATCAGTTCATGTAAGTCTTCCCAGGCTTCTCTGAAATCAGCCTGCTCATCATTTTTTATAGAACAATAATATTCCATTACGTTCATATATCACAACTTCTTCAGCCATTCCCCAACCGAGGGGCATCCACTCAATTTCTACACATTTTCATACATGTGGGTCCTTTCCCCACTTTTTATTACCTCTTCAGGATACAGACTCGGTAGTGACACTGCTGGATCAAAGGGTATACACAGTTTGATAGTCTTTGAGGCTATATATTCTCCAGAATGATTGGATCCTTTCACAATTCTACCAACAATGTATGTGTCTCAGTTTTCCCGCACCCCTCCAACATGTATCATTGTCTTTTTCTGTCATCTTAGCCAATCTCAGAGGTGTGACGTGGTACCTTAGCGTTGTCTTAATTTGTATTTCTTTGATCAGTACAGATTGAGGGCATTTTTTCATATGTCTAGAAATGGCTTTAATTTCTTCATCTGAAACTATCTGTTCATATCCTTTGACCATTTATCAATTGGGAAATGATGTAAATTCTTATAAATTTGAGTCGGGGGAGAGGCATTATATGGATGGATGGAGAGATGGGTAGATGGATGGGTGGATAAATGGGTGGATAGGTAGATTTTCTTGGCTGAGTGTGGAGTAAAGGTTGAGGGGAAATGAAAAACAGAGATGGGAAAGGAGCATTTGGGGAAGAGAAGAAAGCATTGAAGCACTTTCAGTAGAGCCAGGACAAAAACCCAGCAATCTGTTTCTGAACAAAGCTGCACAAGCCTTTGATATATTTTAAGGGGTCAAAAATCCAGCTCTAGAAAACACTTCCAACTTCTTTTCAGCTCTCATGACACAGAGATGGCCATAATCAAGAAAGTCCCTTTTTCATACAGACAGACAACTAGGTAGGGAGAAGTAGCCTTGTATAATGAAGAAATCCAATGCGTTAGACCCGAGGACCCGAGTTCAGATTTTGCCAATGACTCTCGGTACCCATATATACCTTGGGCAAATCCTTCCCTCGCCTTTCATTTCTTTGTCTATAAAATGAAGGGTTTGACCAAGGATCTTCTAAGGATTTTTCTGGGTGATCCTGTGAGTGAGCCATGGCTTGGGGGGATGAGCCGAGAATTCCCTTATTTAGAGGTGGGGTATCTCCGGGTCAGTTAGGCCTCTTTGTCTGAGGCCCAAACGATGGAGCTCAGCAGGACAAAATTAAAGTCTCTGCCTCTGCCACTGCAGTTCTTTGTCTCTTTGGAACAAGCAGTCACACAGCCTGTAGCCCCAACTGTGTGTGATTGAGGGGGCTGAACTGGGGGGTGTTGGAGAGTGGGGAGGGGAGCCTGGCAGCCGGGGGATTGGGCCCCAGTTTACCCTTTCACAGAGCCCGTCACCAACGCAGCCTCCTGAGCTGGCTCTTGGGGCTCCTCCATCGCCCCGACCCACTAGTGTGTCTGCTCCTCACTCGATGCATCCTTGCAGGCCCTGCTGCATTGTGAGCCACCCCAGGCCCTGAGCCCGGCCCAAGGGCTTGGAGCAGAGCGGACGGAGGCAGTCGGGGCCTGTCCGCCTGCCCGAAGCTTCTGCTCCTCGCGTCCCCAGGGCCCGTTCATCCCCTTTGACTTTGGTTTAAGTGAACACCGACTGTGTGCAGAATGAGAGCTGGACGTGGAAGCCAGAACACCTGGGTTGGAGTGTAGCCTTTAACATCGATAAGTCGTGGGACCCTCCTCTCGGTGCTCCCGGCAACTCTCTGGGGGACAAACCGACACCATTCCCATCTTTCTTTGGCAGAGGGGTTTTCCTCTTCGGGAGTTCCCCGTATCAGTGACGTGACAGGTCCAACCAAAAAGACCCAGCAGAGAGACCCAACCAATGGCTTAAAATAGAAACTTCGGGGGCTTTTGAAGCCCTCCCTCTAAGGTCCTAATACAGACTCTGGACTCGTGGGGAAATTCTGCTTGTGGCCAGGTCTGTGAGGCCTGGGAGAGAGGGCCCAGCAGGAGGACGCCTCCCGGTGCCTCACAGATGGATGGCCTGGCACAGGTGTTTGGAGCGGATCTGCTGGGGCAGGGGCTGCCGAGCAGCCGCTCAAAGACTCTCGTTTAATGGGCCGGGAGCACCAGTGGCCACGATCCCACCCGGGGCACAGAAATGTGGGTCTGTGGGCACCTCGAGGACGGAGGCTGATGCTCCTATTTGTGTCTGAGGAAGCCGAGACCCAGAGCTTACAGGGAGCGTTGGCAGCAGGATTGGAACCCGGGCCTTCTGATGCAGAGTTGGCAAAATACTACTTGGAAATGGCACCTGAGTGGCTCAATTTCCAGCCAAGATTCTTGGAGACCCCAGGCTGGGATCAAGAGCAAGGGAATAGGAATGCAAGGAATCGCGTGCAGGTGCTTCAGTGCTCCCAGAGCACTTTCACAGACAGTCTCTCTGGACCCCCTTAAAGGCTGGGGAGGGGCTGCCTTCCAGGGTCAGTCACTGGCTCAGAAAGGCGTGGGCAGCAAGTCTCAGACCCCAGAATGCCTCCACTATTGGATCGAAGAGGAGCCTTGTGTGGGAAAGGCCTGGAGAGATCATGGAGCCCTCCAGGGAATCCCGGGCCCTGCCAGTGGGCACAGCAGGGGAGAAGGTACATTAACTTTATTGGGTGTGAGGGCACAGGCAGACAGAGGCCATCCCGGCCTGCTGGACAGGGCGCCTCCTGCTGGACGGGTCTCCCTGACCCAGCCCGGTCATCAGGAGAGGTGACCAGCAGGACTGCTGACCCCTTTCCCCTCCCCCAAGCTCCTCTGACTTAAGCACGGAGCTCTGAGGGCTCGTGCGTGGGATGTTCTCCCTCCTCCCCCCGGTCTTTGCTCAGTGTAATTCTCTGGGAAAGGAGGCGCCTCAGCTGCCGGGAGATGCTCAGACGGGCCCAAGGCCTCCGGGGCTCCCAGAGCCGGGGCTGGGCAGAGAGATGGTCCTTCATCTCTCCATGTTAATGCTGTCCTGGCTGAGCTCCCCGTCAGGATGGAAGTGCATGGGGGGAGAGGGTGTGCATCCTTTAGGTTTCTATGCCTAGCACCCAACTCAGGGGCACCCAGTGGGACCGTTCCATCAGTGGGAGGGACATCTAATATGGTATGTCACCCAGTAGGACCACTCAATCAGAGGGAGGAACTCCTGAATCCTACAACAGAAAGTAAGGAGTGGGACCTAGGGCCAGGTAGGGCTTGGTTTTATGGAGGAAAGACCGCTCGGTCCAGTGGAAAGGATGAATGGAATTGAGTCAGGGGAGCCAGTTCAAATCCCACACACCCATACTCTCCTTTCTCAGCCTCCTTTCCTTCCCGCCCTCCTTGGCCCTCCTCTCCCTCCCCCAGGGCCTGGCTGCTCCTGAAGCAGAAGTGACGCTGCCGGGGCCTCTGTCATTTCTGAGGAAGTGTCATCACCTCCGGCCTAGGAGCTCTGGTCACGGATGGGGAAGTGACCGGTCATTCCTGGTATCTGGGTGGCCACCTGGGGCCAAGGCCCGGGGCAACAGACTGGTACATTAGGAATAGTGTTGGATGGAGAGTTCGCAGGATGTCACCTAGTCCCTGCCCACAAATGACTTGGCAGAAGTATCTCTCTGGTCTCAGGATCTTCCTCTAACTCTGACTCTAAGGCCCAGATCCTGGTTTTGCTGCCATGTGACCTTTGGCATTGACATTGTCCCTTGGAGACCTCAGTTTACATATCTGTAAAATGGGACACTGGCCTCCCGAGCCCCAAGCTATGACCCCATGAGGCAGCTCTCCTTAGGCCTCCAGCCATCCAGGGCCTCAGGAAAGCGCCCATTCAGCAACATTTATTTGGTTTTGTTGATGAATCAAATTATCATGTCTCCCACCTTGTCCAGCACCTGCCCACAATTAAACTGGCAGCAGCCCCCTGAACCAGGCATTGTAACTGTGCCCTCGTTTTATCAAGAGCAGAGGAGACGTGGAGAGCCCGTGTGAATTGGCCAAAGAGCCAGGGCCGGAAGGCCAGGGTCCTAATGGAGCGCAGCGAGGTGGTAGTACGGCCTCCTCCATCTGGACGTGGCATTCAGCAAACACGTCTGGGACCTCAGTTCCATGAAAAGACTCAACCAGAGAGTTTTTTAAAAAGTGTCATTGATGGAGTTTTTTGGCTGCTGTTTTTACACTATAATTCCTGGAAATGTGTGCTCTCTCCTTTTGATAAAGAAAAGCAATTAAGCAAAAAACACCATCATTTGCCTTCCTAGTCCTGCCTCCATTCACAGAGGAGGGTGACGTTGCAGTAACTTTTTCCAGTAACTTTTCTGGTTTTCTTTTTTCTTTCTTAAAAAAAAATGATCGATTGTTTTGTCTTCTATCAGAGTTATTTTTAAAAGAAAAAAAATCTATGACTCATTCCAAATTGAACCTTTCTTGTAACAAAGGAAAAGCACTGAGCCCAGAATACCTAAACAAGCCCGTCCCATCTGATAAGTGACTATTGTTTTACATGTGCTCAGTTACCTATTCTCTGGGGTATTGTAAAATGTTCCCTTGACCTTTGAGTCATAAAATCCGTAAAATGAAGGAGGTTCTGCCCATCTCCAGAGCTGAGGTCCTGGGCATTCCATCCTGGTTGGCCTCTTTCTCTCCCAGCTCTGGCGCAGGAGACATATTGTATCATCAGCTCCCCAGGCGCTTCCCTGGGTTTTACTCACAGTTGGGCGTCCTGTTCATGCCTTCTTTGTTCGTCTTTTACAGATAATGGCGTCAGATTTTTTTTCTAGTTCTGCTATATCGCTCAGCATCAGTTCCTACAGATCTTCCCACATTTCCCTGAAATCCTCACATTTGTCATGTTTATTGCGTAAGAACATTATGTTTATAGATTGCATTGAGCTAAATAATTCCTGCGATTCCTTCTGCCCCTGAACCGCAGTCTGTGGTTCTGTCTGCTGAGCCCTGCAGAAGGGGATGGACTAGCATTTGGGCACAGGGGAGTCCGGAGATTGCATGCGACTGTCTGAGGCGATGGCCAGTGAGGATTCTGGGTCACAGAGCTTCTCAACGGCTCGAGCATCTCTGGTCACAGCCCTGGCCAAGGATGTTGCCCTGTCTGGTGATTTCTTAGGAAAAGAGCTATCACGAGACCTCTGCCTAGCAGGTTTAGCTCAGCTTACTGCCCACACTGAGGAGAAGTAATGATTTTTGTCCCTAGGACAGCTTGGAGTTGGGATGAGTGTGCCCGAGGTAAGAAATCAGGAGACTTCTGCCTAGCGGGTTTCACTCAGCCTGCTGAGGAGAAGTAATGATTTTTGTCCCTAGGACAGCTTGGAGTTGGTCCAAGGTATGAAATATCTCCAGAGTATCTCATAGACAAGAGTCTCTGCCTGTTTTGCCTGGCTCTGGGGGCCAATGAGTAGGAGCCGGAGGTAGACGTATGAATACATAGATTTAAGCTCAATATGATGATCTTCTTGATCATTAACACTGTCTAGAAACAGCATCGCTTGCCATGGTAAATAGTGGGCTCCATCTCACCAGATTGGGTGATACCCATTGGGAATGTCGGATGGAGGTTCCCATTCGTGTGTCAAGGGAGGTGCCTCCCAACTCTGAGGGCTCCCCGGGAACCATGCTGGCCGGTCTGAAGCTGGCCAGCTCCAGGTCTGCCCCTTCCAGATTTCCACTCTGGACTGGCCAGAGAAGCCCACTTCAAGCCTTCACCAAGCTAAAGGGTGATGTATGAGGGTCACCGGCTGCCCTTCCATCCTCCTACCTTAAAGATGCCCAAGTCTCATTAGATTATGACACCCCTTTATGCTCAGGGCTTCCCTCCAAGGATCCCCAAGTTTCCCAGAACTCAGGATGTCCTCAGTATCTGTGTCAGTGGGCAGAAGACACGTTGCCAAAAATCTGTCTATAAACTAAGTCCCCTTCCCCTGGTGATTTCAGAAGGCATTGGCAGGGTGGGAGTTTCTGATCACTCTTTAGGGGGCTGTGCCTGGGGACACTTCAGCTACTACTCTGTCTCCTCTGAGCTGCCCGCTCCAGATGGAGCCCATTTTGGTCAGTGAAGTTCTTTGGTCCTTTAGCCTTTCTCTGTCCCTGTTTCCCCATCTGTAACACCAAAATGTCATTCACAGAGCCTTCCACCCTGGACCATTGGATCCATGTGGAGCACTCTGTGAACTTCAGCATGCCGCCATTGTGACATTTGTTTGTGGTTCTTGTCTGATTTCCAATCACTGGAAGAGCCCTTCCTCAAATTGGGTTTGGATGGTTCCCGTCCTCCTTAACCTTCTGCCTTCCTTCTGTGGATTATCCCCAGAGCACCCCCAACTCATACCCAGTTCTTTTACCCTTTACAGGGTAAACTCCCTGAAGGCAAGGCCTGTATTTTTGCTCTCTCTGTATCCCCAAGCTTAGCACAGAGCCTGGATCATAGGTGGTGCTTAATAAGTGCTTGTTGGCTTTTGGTAAGGATGAGCTTAAACTAGAGCCAAGTTTTAATATAGCAGCTTTTCTTAATTAAAAAACAGAGCAAATGCATATTAGTTGACACTTGTTAATGTGTTTCTTTGGCAGGATTCTGAGCTTTATTTCATGGAGCTCAGATCTCTGTCTCTCGGAACATGTATGTACCCACATAGGCAATCACACATGTAAAGTCTCAATGTCCCTTTCCTCATTATCACTTAATATTAATTTGTTTTAAATACTAGTAATGGCAAAAAGAACGAAACCCCTCGGGATGATTGCGAGAAGGGCCTTTCTCAAGCGTGCTCTGATTATCCCTGATTGGGAAATCCTCCCTTCCTCCTCCTCGCCTCCCGTTCTGTGATTTCACAGGAACCCCACGGCTTCCTGCCTTACGGATCCCGGGCTTAGAAATGACTCCAGGGGAGGCCCTTGGAGAGGACAGTCAGAGGCCCTTGTGGTGGCTTAAGCCTGAGGTGATGGGGCTCAGGTGGGGAGGGGAGGCAGAGGGCAAGGCTGAGGAGGCCACGGGCGTCCACTCGGGCAGGGCCCGCGTTTCTCAGGTGCTCCTGCTGGCCAGGCCGGCCAGGAAGCCTCTAGCTCGGTCCCCGGAGGAAGGAAGGGCAAGAGGGACCTGAGAGGACTCGCTTTACTGGTCGGGAAACAGGTCCAGAGAGATTCGGCCCCTGACCCCTCTGACCCCTGTCCTGCTTCGAGCCCTTCCTGGAAGAGACATGACGTAATGCAAAGTCTGTGCTGGGCGGAGGGTGCTGGGGAAGGCTGAAGCAAGAGGGCAGGGCAGCTTTTTTGGGTCAGGAGGAAGTTGGGAAAGGCTGATGGCTCAGTAAGGGAAGTGATATTTCATTTTCGACATGTTCAGACTCACCAGCCCAGATGTCAGATCATGGTAAGGGCCCAGTGCCCACCCCTCGGCCAGTGCCTACTGTGGGGGCTGGGGACCGTCCAGACAGCATCTCCTCCGAGGGACCTGCCCAGTCCCCTGAAGCATTTACTTCCAGCCCCCACATTACAGCCCAGCCGGGCTTCTTGGGGGAGGGTCCAATAGAACAGACAGGCCGGTTCCGGAGGAAGCTGAGGAGCACTCTGGCTGCCCAAGGGCCAGCCCCCTGCATGGGGGAAAGGGTTAAGGGTAATCCTCCAT